>NC_031994.1:49900581-49959069 GCF_001879085.1 Nicotiana attenuata
CAAATAGTCTAGCAATAGTCAATCTAGTGCTACAAGTTAACACATATGACTTAGAATTGAAGTTACACAATTGCTACTCAAACTTATTTGGGTTATCAACCCCCTATTGTATAATCCTTTTCTCCTACCCAATTTCCTCTTACTAGATTCTTGGTTTTAAAAGGCATGCATGTATGTTTTCAACCATTATTTTTAAGAATCAATGCATCGAGACTCCCCCCCGTTAAGCTTAAACCTAAAAATCGAACGAAAAGGGGTTAGGGATTTTACCTACAAGAATTCGGGGATGAAGATAATCACTTTGAAATTTCTCGACCCGGATAGTTTTGAAGAATCAAATTTGATGAAGATGATTTTTCTCTCTCAAGAACCTCTACTTCCCTCTCTCTTATTTTGTTCAGAAAACTCATTAAAATGAGGGGTTGGGGTGTTTTATTAAAAAGGGGGTCGGGTTTAAAATTTAGAATAATAGGTACCCGAGTCAGATATGCGGTCGCACTTTGTACCGCAGAGATGAAATGCGGTCCGCAAAATGGACCGCAAAAGTGCTCCAAAAATCCAATCCTACTGTTTGGGTCTGCGGCGTAAATGCGGTCCGCATATCCAATTTGCGGTCGCATAATGCACCGCATTTTTGACCTCAAATTTGACTGACACATTGACTCACTTTGCGATACAAATGCGGTCCGCATATCAGTTATGCGGTTGCATAATGGACCACATTTTGACCTTAATTTTAACCAAACCACTAACTCAATCTGCGGCAGAAATGCAGTTCGCATACATGATTTGCGACTGCATTCTACACCACAAAATAACACTTTTCTGGAAAAACTTGGTTCTTTGATTTTTAAATACTTAGATCAGTACAATGGGTCCGAAACCGCGGCGAGCAAGCTCGCCGCGAAGAGTTTTACACATTCCCAACACATATTCGTAACCTGACCCTACGAGCTACTAGGTTTTGAGCATAAATTTTTGCGGGGCCTTACACCTTCATTGAACCTTCATTAAAGCAATGTTCTTTGACCTCAACTTCCAGACGTGCCTGTCTCGACCCAAATTCTTAATAGGTCTTGATGGCGCCCGAAAATGCTACTAGGGCAACGCGTGAACTTCCATTTAACTAACTATCTTAGCTTTTAAAAATATTTATTTCATTAAATAATTTGAATTAAATCTAGGTTTCATGAAAACATAAGCTCTGCATTACCAAATCTCCGAACATGAACAAAACATAAAGCAAAGTGATAATCATAACATAAGGTACAACAACGAGCATCCACTAGAAACCCCCAAAACCCGGTGTCATAAGTGCATGAGCATCTACTAGGAAATACGATACTAGTACAACACCTGTGTGGAATGTAAAGTAGACTGGATAAAATAAATGAATAAGATGGGGACTCCGTGTGCTGCAGATCGGAGCATGCAATGCAGCTTACCACAAGGTCTCCTCAGCAGCTACGCCCATGCGCCAAAATGACCACCAAATTACATGTCTCAGTACCTGCATAATCAGTACAAAAGTGTAGTGAGTACGTAAATCAACGCGTACCCAATAAGTATCTAGCCTAGCCCTAAAGAAGTAGTGACGAGGGGTCAACATTGACACTTACTAGTGATCTAATAAATTAGGTATTTTATGAGGCATAACAAGTAAAACAATGAAACAGATATAAGTGCATAATACAATCCCCGACTGACTAAACACAACATCCTCAAATACCAGATAGTTCCTCAAATGGAATATGTAATAGTCAACACCGAATCAATGATCACATCTCATGTCAGGAAAAACTCATAAGTGCGCTGATTCTTTATCATCGCACGATTTTGCCAAGGCGAGCGGCCCGATCCCACAAGAGTAAAGGAACGAATTCCTGCCGTGGGTATAGCCTGATCCCATAGTAGTCATGTACATATGATGCCGAGGTCGTACAGCCCGACCCATGGATGCATATCAAATATACTACCGATGCAAACGAGCCGATCCCATAATTATACTGCTGGGGTATTCAACCCGCTGTGAGTTGTGAAATTCAAGAAACTTCTGGACAAGTACGTACAACACGGGAGAAATCCGTAAAAGGAAGTGTAATCTCTACTGCTAATTAAGTAACTTGCAAAATATAAAAAATACGAATCTGATACATTATGCAAGTCTAGTCTCAGGCTGAATATGATAGTTAAGGCATGTATATATGCAGAGATAACTCAAATAATACCATTAAACCATGGTGTGAATCGAAATCTACTTGGACCTAATAAGGAATTCTAGCATACGCATGAACACTCGTCACCTCATACGTGCATAGCTCCCACAACAAGTAGCACATAGTAAGTACAACACCTACGAGGTAAATTTTACCCCTTACAAGGTTAGACATGAGACTTAACTCGCTCCAAAGTCCGATAACCGGCTCCAACGCCTCTCTAATACGTCAAATCGATGCCAAACGACCCGAAACTAAGCAAACAACGTGCAAACCAATCAAAATTTACTCAAAGACTCCTAATTTAACAATTTATAACAATTTCCAACTCAACTAGAAAAGTCAACAAAGTCAACCTCGGGGCCCACGTGCCCAGATTCAAAACTTTTTGAAGATAGATATTACCTATTGCACCACGAACTCAAATATATAATTTATTCCTAATTCCATGTCCAATTTCATGGTCAAAATCCAAAAATACAAGTTCTAGGTTTTCTTCAAAAATCCCACAATTTCTACAAATTTTCATGTTAAAATCCATATATATTCGATGTATTTAACTTACAACAAGTGGGAATCACTTACCTCATGATAGATAATGAAAATCTCCCCTCAAAGAGCTCCAAAAATCGCCCAACCGAGTGAAAATATGAGAGAAATGGGCTAAGTCCCATATTAAATTCTTGTTCTGCCCAGACCTTCTTCTACGCAATCGCGGAAACGGCCTCGCGATCGTGAAGGCCAGCCTGCCTTGCCCCAAAATCTCTTCTTCATGAACGCGAGGTCCATATCGCAATCGCGATGCTTTGACAACCCAAACCTACACGAATGCGAGCCAAGCTCCGTGAATATGAAGGCAAATCTTCCAGCCCAAGAACTTCATCTTACGCGATCATGAGATCCCTTATGCGATCGCGTAGAACAAATCTCCCACAACAGGCCAGCCCCAATAACCCATCACGTTTGTGACTCCTCTGAAGCGAATGCGAAGAACATCCAGTTCAAGCTCTGCGATCGCGATGCCCTTTACGCGATCACGAAGAACAAAAATCTTCACCCGTCCACTTAACCCTTTGCGATTGTGGCCCTACTTCCGCGATTGTGATGCATACCAAACACACCAGAAAGTAGCAGCTGCACAACATAGAGAAATGGTCCGAAATCATCCCAAAACACACTCGAGGCCCTCGGGACCCCGCCCCATTACACCAACAATTCCCAATACCTTACCCAAACTTATCCAAGGGCTCAAAACGCCACGAATAACATCAAACCCATGAATTAACGATCAAAATCCTTCTTTTAACTTTCAAACCTTCAAACTTCGACAACGCGTCCGCATCAACTTAAACATTCCGGAATGACGTCAAATTTTACTTACGAGTCAAAAAACACAATACGAACCTATTCCGAGGCTCGGAATCCCAAACGGACATCAATAACACCAAGGTCCACTTCATATCAAACTTAGGAAATTCTAAAACCTTCAAAATGCCAACTTTCCACATTAAGCGCTGAAACGTTCCTGGTCCACCTGTAGCCCGATCCGAACATACGCCCATGTACAAAATCACCATACAAAACTATTGGAACCTTCAAATCCTGATTCCGAGGTCGTTTACTCAATAGTCAAACCTTGGTCAACTCTTCCAACTTAAAGCTTATGAATTGAGAATTATTCTTCCAAGTTAACTCTGAACTCCTCGAAAATCGAAACCAACCACAAGTGTAAGTCAAATTACATAAGGTGAAGCTACTCAAAGCCTTAAACCTCTGAATGACGCACTAGAGCTCAAAATGACATGCTAGGTCATTATATCCTCCCTCACGTAAACATATATTCATCCTCGAACGTGCCAAGAACCATTCCAGAGTTGCTCAAACCCATTGTTTAACACCACGTGCACCTACCCGTGCCATCACAACCCATATGAGCATATCAGCTCAGGACAGACGAAAGATTCTTCCTACTACCTTAGCCCACAAGACTTAGAACCAAATTCCAACAACCAGAATTCTCTAAAAGGTCCCATTATAACCTATATACACCATATCAATCTCAACACGCTGTACGAAAACATGATCATGCACCCATGATGAAATCATACAATGCACCACATAATTTATATGACTATAATAACATCCTCCAACTGCAATAGCTCCAAATTCATGAACCCGATGCCCGTAGTATACCTCATAACACATATAAGCCCTGTTCCAACCGTTGTAATACTGCCATGATGAAAGGGATGTGTGGAAACTCATAACTACCTACCAAATCAACAACTCATGGAGTCTCTCCGCTCGACAAGAACCATTTCCTCATTCTAAATTAATTAGTGACATTTTCCTTCCAATACACATATACAAATCTGATTGCACCAATTTTAGGTCAAACAATCTCGTCTCACCTAGTACAAGCTGCTCGGGCAGTAAGCCACCTCAAAAATCGTCTAAAATCTATACAATGCCATCAGTGTGCCAATAAGAAACAACTCGAATATGACCAATAAGGAAAAACAAACTTTGGTAAAGAAATACCTAGCCTGCATAACATTCAAACCAACTAGACAAACATTATGAACCTATCTCAAGGGTAAGAAACAAAACACACGAAATAAGTATAAGGAACCATACTCTATATCGTATTGTTGAGGTGTGCATCCCGATCTAAACATCATACCCGTGGCGGCGTGCCACCCAATCCACACATGACAATCAATTAGGAAATCCCCATCGTGCCAAAATGCTCATACCCAGATTGGATAGGGATGTCACGACCTCGGAGAAGCGGGGGAGGTTTTAGGTATTCAAAGCATGCTGGTACTATTTTCGGGCAACTTGAGGATGTTCTGTTTTGTGAAAGAAGTATTGAGCATTGATTTGCGGATGCTTGACTAGCACTACAGAATAGCATAGCCGGTGGCCATTGATGTTTAAATTTGGCTACCTAGTGTGGAAGGTTGTGGGAGTATCTCCCACATGATGATGGTATAAGTGTGACGTGTTAGTAATTTAAGTGGTAGAGATTGAAATCAAGTAAAGATTCTAGTACTGTCGTTGAAGAAGAGTTTATATCTGAGAGACGCTATATTCCTTTGGTTGTGGACTATGGAAGTTTGTTTCAGAGTTGATGGTTTATCGTATATATCATGGATAGGGTCATTTGTAGTTTTCGAAAGGTTATTAATCTATTTTGGGATGATCAGAATCGACTTTGAGGTGCGTTGGTAGACTTTATGTGAATTTCTATTCTACATCAAATTAGATATGCTAATTTAGCATAGCATTTCTTATTGATGAGTCTTCGGGCATTGGATGTTATTCATGTCATCATCTATTCCATGTATTACTTTGTTGTTCCATGTGGGTGGTGAGACGACTTGAGTATTCATACATGTGTTGTGATCATGTGTATCTTGTGGCGTTATATGCGCGAGATGGCTCTCGAGATGCTAGTTCTTTATTGCACCTTTGTCGTGCTTGGCCTTTTTGTAGCGCATGTCGTTATCTATCTCCCCCGGTTTTGGTTATACACTTGTCTAGTGGGTACATGCCGCAATAGTGAGAAGTTGGGTATGGTTCTTTCTACTTATTTTGTGTGGTTTGTTTCTCATATATGAGATAGGTTCATAGTAGTGGCTTGGTTGTTTTATTCGTTATGAAGGCTAGATAGTTCTGTACTCGGGTTCGCTTTTCCCTATAGGTCATATTCGAGTTGTGGCCTGTTGGCGCATTGATGATGTCTTACGAGATTTTAGCTAGTTTTGATGTAGCTTGTCGGCCGAGCAGCTTGTACTGGGTAAGACGAGGTAGTTGGGCTTCAGATCAACATAATGAGTTTGGTATAATGTTGGAGGGAAAATGTCACTAATCAGTTCTGAAGGCGGTAATGGTTCTTGTCGAGCAGAGATACTCCATCAGTTATTGATGTGGTGGGTGGTTATGAGTTTCTACACACCTTTTTTCATCGTTGCAGCATTGCAAGGGCTAGAACAGGGCTTGTATGTGTCATGATGTATATTACGGGAATCAAGTTCATAAATTTGTAGCTATTGTGGTTGGAGGATGTTACTATGGGAAAATGCATTATGCAGTGCATTGTGTGATTACAACATGAGCGTATGATCATGTTTTGGTACAGTGTGTTGAGATTGATACGGTGTACGTATGCTAGAACCTTGTGGAGAATTCCGGATGTTAAAATTTGGTTTTGAGGCTTGTAGGCTAAGGTAGCAGGAAAGATCTTCAGCCTAGGTTGAGCTAATGTGCTCATATGGATTGTGGTGGAACGGGTAGGTGCACAAGGTCTTATACAGTGATTTTTGGCAACTTTAGAATGGTTCTTGGCACGTTCGAGGATGAACATATGTTTAAGTGGTGGGAGAATGTAACGACCTAACTGGTCGTTTTGAGCTCTAGTATGTCATTGCGAGGTTTGAGGCCTTGAGTAGCTTTGATTTTCCCCTGACCGCTCGTGTGGTTGGTTTCAATTTTCGAGAAGCACTTCGGAGTTGATTTGGAAGAATAATTCTCAATTCGAAAGCCTCAAGTTGGAAGAGTTGAGCGAGGTTTAACATTTGAGTAAATGACATTGGAATCGGGATTTGAAGGTTCCTATAGGTTCGTAAGGTGATTTTGTACTTGGGCATATGTCCAGGTTGAGTATCAGATGGTACGCGAGAAATTCAGTGCTTATTGTTGAAAGTTTGCATTTTGTAAGGTTTTAGATTTGCTAAGTTTGACTTACAGTGGACTTTGGTGTTATCGGACTCTGGGTGGTTTTTTGGGACCTAGGATAGGTTCATGTTATTGACTGGAACTTGTGTGTGAAGTTTGGTTGTGATCCAGAATGTCTAAGTGTGATTCAGACGCATTTAGTGAAGTTTGAATGTTGAAAGTTAAGAGAAGGTTTTGATCATCGATTCGTGTTTTTGATATTATTCGTGGCATTTTGAGCCTTTGGACGAGTTTGGATAGGGTATTGGGATTGGCTTGCATGATTGGACGGGGTCCCAGGGGCCTCGGGTGTGTTTTGGTATGGTTTCAGACCAAGTTTAGGGTGATTTGCTGTTGCTGGTGCTGCTTTCTGGTGGTGTTCTTCGCGAACGCAGTTGGATGCACGCATTCGCGATGAAGGATCTTTGGCTGCTGGGAATTTGTGCTATGCGAATGTGACAGAGGGGTGGCGAAAGCAGTGAAGGAGCTGGGGTTCCCTACGCGAACGCGATGGGGAGTCGCAAACATGAAGAAATGTGGGGCTGACAAATTTGCCGTTTGCGAATGCGGAAGAGCAACCACGAACGCGAAGGAGGGGTTCTTGGCTGGGGAAAAGTTGGTCATCGCGAACGTGATGTGTTTATCGCGAATGTGAAGCATTGGGCAGGAAGGCCTTCACGAACGCGGTATTCTCGCGAACGAGAAAAAGGTTCGCTTAGGCAGAATATTACTTAGCCAATCGGGATTTGGCTCATTTCATCTCATTTCTTCCATTGGAGCCAGTTTTTGGGTCAATTTTGAAGGAGCTATTTCATCATCCATCACAAGGTAAGTGATTTCTATCCATTGTGAGTTAAATACATGAAATATAGATGGATTTGAACATGGAAATTTGTGGAAATTGTGAATTTTTGAAGAAAATCTAGAAATGGTAATCTTGGATTTTCACCACGAAATTGGACATGGAATTAGGAATAACTTATATATTTGTATTTGTGGTGTTATGGGTACAATTTATCATAGAGAATTACCGAAATCCGGGCGCATGTGCCCGAGGATTGACTATCGGATTTTGGAGCGAGGTAAGTCTCCTGTCTAACCCTGTGAGGCGGAATTTACCCCGTTGGTGCTATAATTTTTATATGCTACATGTTGTGGGAGCTACGCACATTTGAGGTGACGAGTGTCCGTGCGTACGCTAGAATTCCTGATTAGGTCTGGGTAGACCAAGACTCACGCCATGCTTTAATTATAATATTTGAGTTATTATTGCTTGTTTAATTGCTTTAATTTACATTTTTGCCCGAGACTAGATTTGTGTAAATTATTGCACTTAAAATTTTTGATATTTGGCGAGCTACTTGATTAGTAGTAGAGATTATACTTCCTTTCACGAAATGCTCCCGTGTTGTACAAATTTATTCGAAAGTTCCTTGAAATTTCATAACTCACACATATATTCGTGAGTGGGGCCAGCGACCCATCAAGTTTCACCTCAGCATTATCATTATGGGATCGGGCCGTTCACCTGCCAGTATTATGCGATGTATGTATGGCTTGTGCCGGTCGACCCTCGATAGAGTACACTATTATGGGATCGGGCCTTATGCCACAGCAGGAAATCATGCCATTACTCTTATGGGATTGAGCCTCTTGCCTTGGTAATATTGTGCGTAATACTTGATAAAAAGACAGTGTACCCGTGAGTTTTCCTGAATTGAGATGTGACCATTTATTTTGTGTTGACCATTATGTATTCCATTTGAGGAGGTATCTGGTATTTGAGGATTTCGTGTTTACACTTCAATTGAGATTGCATTATGTACTTATATTTGTTTCCACTATTTTACCTGCCATGCCTCATACTAGTTTACTTTTATTATATCTGATTTATTGGACCACTAGTAAGTGTCGATGTCGACCCCTCGTCACTACTTCTTCAGGATTAGGCTAGATACTTACACGATGCGCATTGATTTACATACTCATGCTACACTTCTGCATTGATTGTGTAGTTACTAAGACAGATACATTTGGTGGTCATCTTGGCACATAGGCGCAGGTGCTGAGGGGACTGTGTGGTGAGCTGCATTTTATGTTATGATCTGTATCACACGGAGTCCCCCGCTTATTCATTTATTTTATCCTGACTATTTTACATTCCAGATACATATTGTATTAGTATTGTACTTTCCAGTAGATGCTCATGCACTTGTGACACTGGGTTTTAGGAATTTAAAATTTTGCCCGTGGTCGTATTCTATATGATTTCGGGTTTATATTTTGACCACATTATTATGAAAATGAATGAACTTTTACTCTTTATTTCTTCAATCATTTTAAAATGCATTTTTGATTTGCTATTGACATATTGATTTAATTATTAGCTTGCCTAACGGTAGTGTTGGGTGCCATCATGATCTAATATGGTATTTGCGCCTTGACATATCTTCTGCGTGAAGATTTGAGGTCGTGTGTTTTGTTTGAGGATTCTATTCAGTGGGATGCTTATCTTATCATTTCGGAGCATTTGAGGAAGTTGGATTGACTATCACAAGGATGGGTATGAACTTGGCAGAGTCTTTAGAGTGTTTTATGACTAGAGTTACATAAGATTATGATACAACACGGGATCGGAGCAGCTATGAATGAAGGGCACTGTGGGTTACAAGTAATATGTCCTATGTCTTCGAGCAAGTGGGGGAGTCTGCTATAGACGATCAGATTGCATGGTCATGCGTATATTAGCTCTTAGACTAGGATCTGCTTATGGATTGGCTATGACTTGAGAAAGATTTCATCGAGGACGATTTCAAGTGAGGGATCGGTTGGATGTATGATGTACTACACCTTTATGGGAATATAAAGGTCTTGCGATGATTCAAATTTTATATTTGTTATGGATGTAGTGTGCAAGAAAAAAGAATCGCTTGGTTTCTTCGCTTGGTTATTCATGTGCTGGTGAAGTGCAGGTTATTCGGTGTGTAGTGGCTGTGTAATGGAGATTAGAGTAAGGTGGATGAATATCGAGAAAGTTCTGATGAGTTCAAGATTCACATGTGGTATTTAAGGATTTTCAGATTTGTTTATGGCTTGGGCTTGAGATTGGTAGTGAATGGTGTCTAGAATTGTGGTAATTTTATATCAATATGGACTCTGCATGGCAATATTAGAGAGATGCAAGAAACGACTCTGGATTCACAAAAGGTCCCTTCAGAGGGAGCATTTCGGATTGAGTCACCTTTGGGTTTGGCAGTCTGTATGACTCGGTTGCGTAAGGGGGATATTAGGTTTGATGACTTGATTATGTGTTAATGGGTTTTGAATCACGTTGGTTATGGACATAGTTCGCGGTTGACGTCTTCTACGAGTATAGAAGGTGTGTTTCGTGTGGTAATGACCTCCAGAATTGAGTTAAATGGAAGGTTCCCGATTGATGAGGTATTCAACCTGCTTGCGATTCAGAGTTGATAATGAGATTTTAGTATTTTCACGAGTTAGCATGATAGCGTTGGTGCGCCGTATGCGATTTAAAGTTACGAGTACAAGGTTGCGATATATTTTCAAAAGAGGCATGGACGATTTTAGATGTTTAAGAGAATGCTGACAATTTGATGTTGCGTGAGAATAGTGTGTATTTTAGGAGGCGCATTATGTTTTGACTCGCGGATGCTTGGCCAGTGTAATAGTGATCGCTTAGTTTTAGGCTACCGAGGTTCAAGTCTTTTTGGGTGGCACAAAAGATTTATGTTTTTGTTTTCGTAAGGTGATGTTGTATGAGTGATGTATAAACCGTTTGTGTAGTAGAGTTGGGATCGCATATGGAGATTCCAGTATTCATGAGGTTTAGAGACTGGACGTTCTCGTAGGTAGACTATTCCTTGGTTACAGATTGTGATGATATGTTAATAATTGGATAGCTGAGGGTATGTGCTATGGAAAGGCTGTTATGGACATTTGGGAGGGTATATACCTGTCTGGGAATGATCAGAATTGGTTTGGGGGACATTTGTCAGCCTAATGAGAATGTGTGTTCTATATCAGATCGGATTTTCTTACTCATACGCAAACATTACTGTAGGTACATCATCAGGTGGAATGGATATTATTCCTTCCTTGGACTATGCTGTGTGTTTCATTCTTATGCTATGATGGTTTGTGGGGCTACTTGATTATTTGTACGTATGTTGTAATCCCGTTTATGCGTTGTAGCGATATATGGGAGAGATGGATCTTGTGATGTTGATTTTCTTATTGCACCTTAGATGTGCTTGCCCTTTTCTGTATTGTATTATGCCTATCATCTCTCCATATTTATATTTGTGCACTCTGCTTGATGTTGATGGCATGTGCTTAGTGAGCACGAGCATTATGGCTTGATGGGTATCCCTATGTGGATTGATATGTTTGGGATCGGGTTGTGCGCTGCAACGGAGTTATGTGGGATACCCTTCCTTGTGTATATTTCGTGTGTTTTGTTTTACATTTGTGGGATGAGTTCATAAAATTATGCTTTTGTTGTTATATCAGTTGCACTTGTTGGATAGTCCTCGTACCTTGTTTTCTTTCCATTTTTGGATTTATCTGAGTTATTGCTTGTTGGGTGTGCGAACCGTATTGTGTGAGGTTCCATGTGGCTTTTGGTGTGACTTGTCAGTTGGGCTGCTTGTATCATATGGGAAGAGGTTTTTGGACCTGGGATTTGCACTATCGTACAGGGATAAGGAATGTTTGGAGGAATAATGCCATATTTCCACTCGAAATTTGGCACTGGTCCTTGTCGGATGAGGGAGATCCTTGACTTGTTAATTTCATGGGTGTTTACGAGTTTCTGCATGTTTCTTATATTACCAGTACCGGGTTTGGTAATGAGCAGCTATTGTAGTCGGAAGTTATTGTCGTGAGTATATGAGTTATATGGCTCATCGTATGGCTTGACATTGGCAGTTTATTGACGGCTTTATACAGCTTGTTGAGATGGATACAATGTATAAATGCAAGGATCAAATATTATCGGGGGCTCCAGATGTTTTCATTTGGTTCCATGCCCTATGGGCTAAGGTCAAAGGAAGAATCTTCAATCAGGGTCGTGTTAATAGGCTTAGTATGGACTGTGGTGGCATGGAATCACTCATAGGTATGAGTATGATAAGTTTATTCAGCTAATTGATGGTTTTGGAGCGACTCTTGGCACGTTTGAGGACGAATGCATAATTAAGTGGGGAAGAATGTAACGACCCAACCTGTCGTTTTGAGTACTAGCTTTCCATTCTGTGTTTCGAGACTTTGCATAGCTCTATTTGATGATTTATGACTTGTGTGTGTGGTCCGTGTCGATTTTAGAAAAATTTAAATGTGAATTCTTAAAGAGATTATGATTTTTGACTTTAAGAATGACAATAGTTGACCATGATCAACGTTCTTGGTAAACAAACTCGGATCAGTATTGTGACAATTCCGGTAGGTTCGTATGATGATTTTGGACTTGTACGTATGTTTGTCTGGGGTCCCGGGTGACCCAAGCACATTTCGGTACATTATGTGAAAAATTGAGTTTTGGTGATCTATTCTTGATATTTGATGTTATTTTGATGGTTTGAAGTAGCGTGCGCGTTTTTACGATGTTATTACACTTGTGTGAATATTTGGATTGGAGCTCGAGGAGCTCGGGTGAGTTTTGGATGCTTAGCGGACTGATTTTTTGGCTTGGAAGGATTTCTGGTGCAACTGACTAGCAGGTCTTCGCGTTGATCTCAAATGTGAGCTTCGCATTTGCTATTCTTGGCTCGCATTTTTGCGAAGCTAATATTGCATTGGCGTAGGAGGAGGACTTCGCATTTGCGATGGTCCAGTCGCATTTGCGACATTGGAGGGCTGGGGGCTGCTTTGCATTTGCGATGAAGCAGTCACATTTGCGGAGATCTGCACGGCTCAGACAGCTCTTCACTTTTGCAATAAGTGGTCGCAATTGCGAACACTTTTTCGCAATTGCGATATCTGTAGCTGGGTAAAATATGGGAATCTTATCATCAATTCTATGATTTTCACAGTAGAAATTAGAGGTTTTGGTTAGAATTTAGGAATCTGGTAAAATGGAGATTTAGACTGTCATGACCAAAATCGATGGGCCGTGACGAGTGCCTGAGTTCTACCTATCGATCACACCTATGCATACGTCTAAGATATAAACATGAAATAAGTGTAGTTCATGCATAACATCTGGAAATAAACTACCGATTCATATGAACAACATACATAAACATGCCCAAAAGACATATGTACATATATATGCAAATTACGGTAGGGCGAGCCGAAAAGGCCACATACTATCCAACTATACATGACTGTCTACAGACCTCTAATAGAGTGTACAATTGTATAAAGGACGGGACTAGGCCCCGTCATACCCATATGTATACAAAAGTATCATACCAAAACTCAATAGCACCTCCGGATCAAATGGATACTCTCACTGAGCAAGGATCCTAAGAAGGGGGACCGTCAGCCTGTCTACCTGCACCTACGGGCATGAAACGCAGGCCTCCAGGCAATAGGGGCGTCAGTAAGAATAATGTACCGAGTATGTAAGACATAAAAAATCAGTATATAAAAGACATGAAAGAAACATGGAGTAAAGGACTCAACATGTAAGTCTGAATAGCTCTGTGAATCATGAAACATTTATAATTTCATGCATATGCGTATAAAATGTCATGTCATGCATAGGTATATGCATAGATAACATCATCAAGCCTTTGAAGACATCCCATCGTATCATCTCAGCCTCTATGGGCAAAATCATAAACGTATACCAGCTGATCAGGTGGTGGTGCGTATATAATGCCATACCCTTTCCCCATACCCCATATACATATAGTACACGCGTATATAACGTAATCTGGTCATGGGTCAATATACATGTATAAATAGATGCAATGCATAATGAAGTAAGCCAATAAGATCTCTTGGAATGTCATGAGACCCATGAACGGACGATATGATAGTAGGACATATGGGGAATCAAGAATATAGGCAACCCTAGTACTTCTAAGAATAGAATCATTTATGAAAGTTGTGTGCTTGCTAGTTTCATTGTATCATACGGGTCATGCCAAAAGGAAAGAAGGGATAGCCTTAACATACCTCAAGTCATCAATGCAACTCAACAACAAGCTTATGACAACTAGCGCGCCAACCCTATAACAAAGAAATACATGTACAACTTAGATGGCGCTAGCATATCACGTATCTCAAACGATAACACGATTCTAAAATAAAACAGGCAGCATTTCCCCTGATTTAACTGTTCCCTCAAGCCTACAATAGGCGAGATACAAATAAAATACAATCAGCAACTCAAAAACAACCCAACTACAATTTTGGACCTTCAATACAACAAAAACCCCAAATATACCACAACACACCCAATCAACAAGTTATCAATTATATTTAATTGCAACGACGAGCGACCAGCCTACTACCCTACTACATGGCGTTTCTCCACGCCCTTTTATCTGTCACGACCCAAACTGATGGGCCGCAACGGGCACCCGGTACCTTACTCAACCGAGTACTTACATAACGTATCTTTTCGTATCATACTATCATAGATAATTGAGTCGTAGAGGCTGCTGTGAAGTAGGTAGAATACAACACGTAATGCTAACTTATACATAAGACATATGGGTCTCTAAGACCAAAATAACCATTCGTACACTGAACATAGGCCGACAAGGCCATACAATCATTTACGTACATGACATCTGTCTACAAGCCTCTTAGGATACATAATAGTCATAAAGGCCGGGACAGAGCCCCGCCATACCAAACAATACACATCTAAATCATACTGACCAAACAAGCAATTCCGGAGCAAATGGAGTGCATCAACACCTTCCGCTGAGCTGATCGCCTACTTAGAGGACTCTCAACCTGTCTATTGAGACCTGCGGGCATGAAATGCAGCGTCCCCTGGCAAAAGGGACGTCGGTACGAATAATGTACAGAGTATGTAAGGCACATAAATAAGTACATAAAATACATGGAAGAAATATAGGGTAAACGACTCAACCTGTAAGTCTGGATAACTCTGTAAATCATGAAATACTTATAGTGTCATGCATATGCGTATGCTTGTCAGGTCGTGCATAGGTAATGTGTTCATAACATCATCAAGCCTGTGAGGGCATCCCATCATACCATCTCGGCCACTTTGGGCAAAATCATCAACGTATACCAGCTGATCAGGTGGTGGTGCGTATATAACGCTGTAACCCTTTTCCCATATCCCATATACATATATTATACATATATACGTGTATATAACGCCATCTGGTCATGGGTCAATGTACATGTATAAATGCATGAAATGCATAAGAAATACGTTAATACGATTTCCTCGGATTGCCATAAAAATCAATATGCCTTTCAGATAAACTTTATCAAATACGTATTTTCTGAGACCCATGAACAGAAGATATAATAATAATTTACATGGGGAATCAAGAACATAAGCATCTCTAGTATTTCGAAGAATAGACTCAATTATGGAAATTGTGCATTTGCTCGTTTCGTTTATTTCGTATGGATCATGCCAAAAGGAAACAAGGGATAGCCTTATTATATCTGGAGCAGGAAAAAATCCGTATGATGTTCTTGGAAAAGGTTGCAAGAATTCACGTTTTTGTTGAAAACTTGAAGAATGGCTAATGTCTGATTTGTAGTGCATCATAATTATCACTTGAAGGCTAGAATTTATGGATTGAAAGAACTTTTTTTGTTGTAAACTTTGTAGGGATTTCAAACGTTCTGTTTGAAGGTATTTTTATAGGATTTTTGTAAGAGATTTTGGTTCTATGGTGCCAAACCTCCATCTGATTGTAGTATTGAATATCTTAGAAATGGAGTAGTGTGTAATTAGCATATTAATTTGCCACCTAAAAAAACTTGATCAAGATTCACAATTTGGACATTGTATTGCTGCCATGTGACATCCCCAAGACTTATCCAAATATCTTAGATAATTACCAATTTCTTTATTAACTTGGTAATTTTTCACTAATCAATAATTAAACAATTACCCACATAATTAAGAATTGTCTCAAATTACTTAAAATTCTACTTATTTTTAATATACTTTATATATCTTACTATCATGGTCATACGGTACCTTGTATGGTACTAGTCCGTAAATATCGGATATTAACGCTCGGCCTGTATTTTATCCCAACATGCCAAACTTGGACGAAATTCATTTTCTTTGATTTGCTTACCCTTTCACTTTCACGAATTTACTTATCACTTGTTTGAAATAGCGTAATACTTATAATCCCAAAATAAATCTCATTCCTGAATTTACGTCGATTAATCTTACGACGAAGCTTTAATGTACGATGACGTTTTAACGTACGAAAATGCAAAATATATTATTTCATTCAAGACTTTCATCACTTTACTTATGGCGTACTTTCACGCACGAAAACGTGGGGTGTAACATCATTCCCCCTTTAGAACATTCGTCTTCGAATGCTGACTGGTGCACTTATCATTTTCGTAACTTATGTCTTCCGAATACTTTGTACTCTTCTTTCCATCTTGGCAACTGTTCTGTGAGTAAATCCAAATTCCAGGGCATTCCCCTTTAGGCCTCTTTCTCATACCACGACTTGTGGTCGGAATTCGTCCAATCTTGTAACTGTTGCTACCTTTTGTCATGCTGCATGTACGACTTCTTCCTATTTTGTGCGCCTATGGGACTCTTTCCTTTAGATTTTTTCCAATCGAATTTCCTTACTTTAGGAACATATACAGAACTTGACAAGATGTCCCTCTGGGTATCTATAGGTGTATTGAAGTTCTTTGCTCGATACTTTGTTAAACTTATGAATATTGCTATATCTTGTTTCATTGACCCAGTTATCTATCTGCACGATTTTACTGCGTCTAGATAGGTCATACTACCAAACTCCAGGTTACTTTCGTCGTTTATCCTATAAGTATAAATATTAGTCCTTTAATGTTCATCTTAAGAGTGACGGCCTAATCTCATCTCATACTTTTATAATTTTTATCCATCCATTGTTGATCCACCTTAATGTTTATCTACAATCTTCCATGGATAACTTGAAACTTTTTACGTAATACATTGCCACTAGGGCTTACATTTCATCGAGGAATATTTGAAGTGTTTTCCATAATCGTATTTCATAGTATCGCGATGTGATTCACCTTATGGGGCTATTCTAATCTCGTATCGTCCGCAAATCTTTTCTCCTTATCCTTTATTTTTTCTTCAAATCATTATTAAATCAAAGTCCCAATTGTTATCTTTTATCTGTCAAAATTACACCTTTATTTCGCTACCAGAGCAGCATTCCATCTCTTCTAAATGCTGCTAGTCTTAGTCTCCTTTTGAGTTCATTCGGCTATACTGAGCCTTCTAATAACTTAGAGAACCCATCATCTCTCTTGTTTTCATGGGCTTAATCCCGAGAACTTATTCATTTTCATCACTTTCTCACTCACCCTTTCTTGTTCTTACTCTTGTCTTCCTAAAACCTTGTCGCTTTATCATACTTTAGTTTGCGACCTACATATATACATTTATACTGCTCGTAATCTTGCTTTACCATAGTTTGCTTATATTACTTTTGAACATCAAGCGAGATATCTCATTGTCTCTATCCCTTCTTTATTCTCTTGACTAGGCCTCTCGATACCTAGACCATAGAGTGGAAGATATGCTACTGATGATGCCACTATTATTCCTAGATACTGAATCCCCATGCTTCTAGCCTTTTATCCAAAGTATGGACTATTCACAATCTTCTCCATTTAAAATATCACTTTACATTCTTCTATCTTTCTTTCATAACCTCCCTCTCGCATAAATATAAATCACATCCACCATTTGAAGCTCTATTATAATACCTGTGTCACGACCAAAACCGATGGACCGCGACGGGTGCCTGCGTCCTACCTGTCAAACACACCTAAGCATGCATCTAAGATATGAGCCTGAATAACATCTGTTGTATTACGAAATTAACATACGTGAAGGAAACCTACCATCAAGGCATATGTACGTATACATGCAGAATACAGTGGGCGAGTCAGAAAGGCTGTTATAAACAACTATACATATAAAACTGAAAGCCGACAAGGCCACATTTAACCCAACTAGACATACTGTCTATAGACCTCTAATAGAAACATAGTTGTACAAAGACGGGATTGAGCCGCGTCATACCTATATATATACACACATACACACACACACACACACACACACACACAAACGTATCGTACTAAAATCAAAAGCAGCTACGGATCAAATTGAGCATGCTCGCTGATTAGGAATTCTAAGAAGGGGGACCGTCAGCTTGCCTACCTACACCTGCAGGCATGAAATGCAGGCCCCGTGAAATAGGGCGTCAATACGAAGAATGTACTGAGTATGTAAGGCATGAAAATTAGTACGTAAAAGACATATATGAAATATGGAATATAGAAACACATGTTTAAATCTGAATAACTTTGAAAATTCTAAAACGTTTATTACGTCATGCACATGTGTATAAATACCGTGTCATGCACAGCTATGGGTGTACATAATATCATCAAGCCACTGAGGGCATCCCATCATATCATCTCGGCCACAGTGGGCAATATCATCAACATATACCAGCTGATCAGGTCGTGGTGCGTATATAACGTCGTAACCTTTTTCCATATCCAATATACATATATTTATATATATACCCGTATATAACACCATCTGGTCATGGGTCAATGCACATGTATAAATGAGTGAAATGCATGAAAAATACGTAATAATCTCAATAATCCTTCCGGTTAAACTTTTTCAACTATGTTATTCCGAGACCCATGAACAAAAGATAATAATAATTCTCACGGGTAATCAAGAATATAGACACCCCTACTATTTTTATGAATAGACTAATTTATGGAAACTGTTTATTTGCTCGTTACTTCAGTATCATATGGATCATGCCAAAAGAAAGAAGGGAGGGCCTTAACATAACTGTTCCTGAAATTATTTAAACGAATATGCTTCTGCGAAATATGGACGAAATTCTGCTTGAAATCTTGAAATGAAATTTGGTTGCTCTTTGAAATTTTAATCGAATTTTTTTGGCAAAGGAGTTGAATTATTTGGACGAAATGTTCTGCTTCAATGTTCTTGGTTTAAAGCCAACGATACTAAATGAAGCTCAAGACAAAATGGGTAAAGTTTTACAAGTCTTTCTAAGACTTAGTTTTATTAAGTCATTATTAAGTTATTCCTAGGTAGCCACCTAGAATTATGACTACTTAGTCATTTTCTAAGCTTTGTGGCTTCTTTCCACGTTTGGGGTTGGGGCGAGGGGGGATTAATTTATTAATTTTTTAATTCACTTATTAGTTAACTGGATAATATCCTGTTGCCCGGTAATTAATCAATTACCCGCATAATTTAAAAAAAACTACTTAAAATTCTATTTTTTTTTTAAAATACTTCATATATACTTTATATATTATACTACCATGGTCATATGGTACTTTGCATGGTAATAGTTCATAATTATCGGGTATTATCGCTCGACCCGTATTTTATTCCAAATTGGGCACTTTCAAACGAAACTCGTTTTTTTTAGTCCGCGTACCCCTTTATCCTTCATAACACTTATTCAGCTCTTGTTTTAAATAGCGTAAGTACGTTAACGTCAAGATGATCTCATCCCTGAGTCTACGTTGGTTAACGAAAAACGAAATTTTAACGTACGAAAACGCGAAATGTAACATCCTTCCCCCCTTAGAAACATTTGTCCTCGAATGTTTAACTCCCCGTGATTCATATAACTTTGGCAGGGTCGCCTTTGTAACAACACTACTACCAACTCTCCCTGTAGAAGCTTAATAATCCAACGCCACACCGGACCACAATTATCAATAACGACAATGGCCTCACATGACCAACGACAATAACCAACACATGAATTTATACACGTACCATATGATTATGATGTCTCAGTCAGACCCTTCTCTGGAGGAGGAAATAGGTAGGGATATCTAGACTTCATGTTTTCCTCGGCCTCCCAAGTCATTTCATACACATTGTTGTTCCTCCAAAGTACTTTCACGGAGGCTACCTCCTTTTTCCGCAGCTTGTGGGTTTGTCGGTCTAAGATAGCAAGCGGAATTTCCTTATATGACAAGTCCTTTGTAATCTGTACATCATCCGTGGGAACCACTCTGGTAGGATCGCCAACGTACTTCCCTAACATAGATACGTGAAAAACCGGATGGACAGACTCCAATTCCGAGGGCAATTCTAACTCATAAGCTACTCGGCCCACTCTCCGAATGATCCTATAGGGCCCAATATACCGGGGGCTAAGTTTGCCTTTCTTGCCAAACCTCATCACACCCTTCATAGGCGACACTTTTAAATACCCAGTCATCAACCCCGAACTCTAATTCTCGTCGCCGCAAGTTAGAATATGATTTCTGACGACTCTAAGCTGTCAATAGTCGATACCGGATAAGCTTTACTTTTTCTAGAGCTTGCTGAAACAGATCTGGCCCATGTAATCTAGATTCTCTAACATCAAACCACCTTATAGGCGACCTACACTTCCATCTGTAAAGAGCCTCGTATGGAGCCATCTGAATACTGGAATGGTAGATATTATTATATGCGAACTCAACAAGCGGCAGATGATCATCCCAGCTACCTTTGAAGTAGATTACGCAAGCTCGTAACATATCCTCCAGTGTTTGAATAGTACGCTCAGCTTGTCCGTCTGTCTGGGGACGAAAGGCCATACTAAGACTTACTTGAGTCCCCAATCCTTTTTGGAAGGACCTCCTGAAGTTAGCTGTAAATTGAGCTCCTTTATCCGAGATAATAGATACAGGGACACCATGCAGTCGTACTACCTCCTTAATATAAAGCCTTGCATAATCCTCTGAGGAATATGTAGTTCTGACAGGCAGAAAATGGGCTGGCTTTGTAAGCCTATCAACAACCACCCGTATCAAATCGAACATACGCTAGGTACGAGGTAAGCCTACGATGAAATCCTTATTGATTACTTCCCATTTCCAAGTCAGAATCTCCATAGCCTGCAACAATCCACCGAGATTTTTATGCTCAATCTTAACCTGCTGACAGTTAGGACACTGAGCAACAAATTCTGCTATATCCTTTTTCATTCCGTCCCACCAATATACTTCCCTGATGTCATGATACATCTTTGTTGCTCCTGGATGGATTGAATAACGAGAATAGTGAGTTGCTCCCATAACCTACTGACGCAGCCCTGCAACATTAGGCACACATAATCGCCCTTGATATCTGAGGACCCCATCTTCTATAATCTCAAATGGTGTCTTCTCCTTCTAAAGAGCGGTATCCCTATAATGAACTAACACAGGATCCTCGTACTGGCGTTCCTTTACTTCAGTTACTAAAGAAGATGTTATCGTATCCTGAAGAGTAATTTCAACGTCACTTGAGTCCAGTAATCGAACTCCAAGACTAGCTAGCTGATGAATCTCATGGGCTATTCCCCTATTTTCTGGTCATAAATATGACAGGCTACTCATAGATCTACAGCTGAGGGCATCGGCTACTACGTTCGCCTTCCCCGGATGATATAAAATATAAACGTCATAGTCTTTAAGTAGCTCCAACTATCTCCTTTGACGTAGATTCAATTCCTTTTGCTTGAAGATGTACTGAAGGCTCTTATGATCCGTTTGGATATCAACATGAATGCCATACAAGTAGTGCCTCCACATCTTTAGTACATGAATCACCGCGGCTAACTCTAAATCCTGGGTCGGGTAGTTCTTCTCGTGCTTTCTTAGTTGTCTAGAAGCATACGCCACAACCTTACCATGCTGCATCAGTACACAACCCAATCCAACGCCTGAAGCATCACAATAGATCACATAACCATCGGCCCCTCCTGGAAGCGTTAGAATCGGTGCTGAGGTAAATCTGTCCTTTAATGCCTGGAAACTCCGTTCGTAAGCATCAGTCCATTGAAACTTTGCTCCCTTCTGAGTCAACTTTGTCAAAGGTGCTGAAAGGGAAGAAAATCCTTCCACGAATCTTCTGCAATAACCTGCCAAACCGAGAAAGCAACGAACCTCCGTCGGTGTTGTGGGTCTAGGCCAAGTCTTTACTACCTCAATCTTTTGTGTATCCACCCGGATGCCATCACCCGAAATGACAAACACAAGAAAAGCTACAGAGTTCAATCAGAATTCACATTTAGAAAATTTTGCATACAACTTCCCTTCTTGTAGAATTCTGAGCACAGACAGATGATCAACATGCTCATCTTCTGAACGAGAATACACCAATATATCATCGATAAATACAATTACGAACAGATCTAAAAAAGTCCTGAACACACGGTTTATCAAATCCATGAATACTGCTAGGGCATTGGTCAGACCGAACGACATAAACTGAAATTCAAAGTTCCCATATCTAGTCCTGAATGCTGTCTTCGGAATATCTTCATCCTTAACCCTTACCTGATGGTACCCGGACCTCAAGTCTATCTTCGACAAACACTTGGTACCTTGCAACTGATCAAATAAATCATCAATTCTCGGGAGCGGGTACTTATTCTTGATCTTCACCTTATTCAGTTGCCTATAATCAATACACATTCGTAAGGAACCATCTTTCTTTCTCACAAAAAACACAGGTGCTCCCCACGGTGAAGTAATAGTTGTTCCCTTAACTCTTTCAGCTCTGCGGGGGCCATTCTATAGGGAGGAATAGATATTGGGTGAGTATTTGGTAGTAGGTCAATAAAAAACTCAATTTCTCGCTCTGGCGGGAGACCCAGAAGCTCCTCGGGAAAAACATCGGGAAACTCATTCACCACAGGGATGGACTGAATGGTTGGTGACTCCACTTCCACATTCTGAACCCGAACTAAGTGATAAATACAGCCCTTTCTAATCATCTTCCTTGCCTTGAGATAGGAAATAAATCTACCTCTCGAAGATGCCGTGTTACCTTTCCACTCCAATACAGCCTCCCCTAGAAATTGAATTCGGACTATCTTTGATCTACAATCGACGTTGGCATGACAAGAAGCCAACCCATCCGTACCCATTATAACATCAAATTCTACCATATCTAACTCGATTAAGTCTGCTACGGTAGATCGACTATAACCTACTATTATACAACCCCTATATACTTGCTTAGCTATCACTGAGTCGCCAATAGGTGTAGATACCTCAAAAGGTTTAACCAATTCAGGTTTTATTCCAAACTTACCAGCAACTAGCGGAGTACCGTATGATAAGATGGAAACTGGGTCAATCAGTGCATATACATCATATAAGGAGACTGAATACCTGTAACAACATCCGACGGTGACTCCTAGTCCTGTCGTCCTGCCAACGCATAAATGCGGTTCTGAGGGCTGCTCGAGCTAGATGCTCCGCCTCTGCCTCTACCACGACTAATTGGTGCTTGGGGACCTTGCCTAGGGGGGCGTACTGATGGTGACGAACCAGCTGCAGATCCCGACGGATGAGCTATGCTTGTGTCACCTCTCATCGGACAATCCCTCATAACGTGGCCTGGATAACCATAAGTATAACAAACACCTAACCCCTACGGAACTGCTCGGTATGCTGCTTACTACATTGAGTACACCGTGGCAAGGGTGGCCTCATCTTATTTGACTCACCCTTATACTGAGAACCTGAGGTCCCGGAATTCTGACCAGACCCTGAATATGTAGAATGATCAAATCTCTTACCGCCAAACTGAGGGAGCGCGCTAGCCGAGGGCTGGGATGGATACCTCGAGTACTGCTGCCTCTGGCCACCTCGAAACTCACTAGAAGGACACAAAGACCTCGTTCTCTTATTCTGGGCCCTATCATGCTCACGATCGGCCCTCTGTTTCTATTTACGTTCCTCTACCCCTAAGCGTATGCTTGAATACGAGAAATATCCATGTCTGGCTGAAGTGAGACCGACATACAATTGTTAAGCAAGTGAGGCTCTAATCCCATCATGAACCGGTGAACCCGATCCTCCATCTTAGACACAATAGTGGGAGCATACCTAGCCAACGAATCAAACCGAAGACTGTACTCCCGAACAGTCATGTTACCCTGTCAAAGGGTCAAGAACCTATCAACTCTAGCTCGCCTAAGCTCGGTGGCAGATAATGACAAAGAAAAGCTTCTGTAAACTCCTGCCATACTGCTGGAGGGCCATCCTCACCTTTGGACAATTCCTAAGACTCGTACCAACTAACTGCAACATCTCGGAGTCTATAGGAAGCTAGCTCAACTGACTCAGTCACATTGGCCTTCATTACCCTTAACGTCCTCTGCACCCTATCAATAAATAAGTGAGGTTCCTCATTCAGGTCAGCCCCAATGAATACTAGAGGGTCTAAATTAATGAAGTCACGAACCCTCGCACTGACGGACCTATCTGGATGACCAATACCTATTTCTTGACGCCGAGCCTGCGCGACTACTAATCGGGTTTATAGCTGAATAACACCTCTCATCTCCTGACCCAGTGCATCTGGTTGAGGTGTTGAACGTACAGGGGCGGGCGCTAGAGCTGGTGCCCCTCGGAGCTCTTCTGGAAAGGGCGGGGTATGTGAAGTCTGAGATGGAACCTCACCATGAGACTCACCCCGAGCCCTGGTAACTCGTGGCGCTCGACTAGTAGTCTCACTGGCCACGGACTTTCCCTTTTGGCTGACCGTACTCTTTTGAGGCATTGCTGAAAATATAATATATCGTTAGGAACACGAATTCTTGTATCACACGATCTGAGATAAAAAGAGAGGATAACATCCTATATGTCTTGTAGCCTCCTGTTTATAAGTGTGGTGCACGACACACCCATAAACAAGACTCTACTAGACACGATCTGTAGACAAACCTACCACAGAACTGCTCTGATACCATTTTGTCACGACCCAAACTGATGGGCCGCGACGGGTGCCTGAGTATTACCCGTCAAACACCCCTAAGCATGCGTCTAAGATATGAACCTGAATAACATCTGCTGTATTACGAAATTAGCATACGTGAAGGACACCTGCCATCAAGGCATATGCACGTATGCATGCAGATATAGTAGGCGAGCTAGCAAGGCTGCTATAGATAACTATACATCCAAAACTGAAAGCCGACAAGGCCACATATAACCAAACTAGACATACTGTCTACAGACCTCTAATAGAAACATAGCTGTACAAAGAAGGGATTGAGCCACGTCATACCCATACCCATATATATATATATATATATATATATATATATATATATATATATATATATATATATATATATATATATATATATATATATTTAAACGTATCGTACCAAAATCAAAAGCAGCTCCGGATCAAATGGAGCACGCCAACTGTCGCTGATCAGGGATCCTAAGAAGGGGGAGCATCAGCTTGCCTACCTACACCTACGGGCATGAAACGCAGGCCCCGTGAAATAGGACGTCAGTACGAAAAATTGTACCGAGTATGTAAGGCATGAGAATTAGTACGTAAAAGTCATGATGAAATATGCAATATTGAAACACATCTTTAAATCTGAATAACTTTGTAAATTCTAAAACGTTCATAACGTCATGCACATGCGTATAAATGCCGTGTCATGCATAGGTATGGGTGTACATAATATCATGAAGCCACTGAGGGCATCCCATCATATCATCTCGGTGGGTGTGGGCAATATCATCAACATATACCAGCTGATCAGGTGGTGGTGCGTATATAACGTCGTAACCTTTTCCCATATCCCATATACATATATTTACATATATGTACGTATATAAAGCCATCTGGTCATGGGTCATTGCACATGAATAAATGAGTGAAATTCATGAAAAAAACGTAATAATCTTAATATTCCTTCCGGTTAAACTTTTTTAACTGTGTATTATTCCGAGACCCATGAACAGAAGATAATAATAATTCTCATGAGGAATCAAGAATATCGACCCCCATACTATTTCTATGAATAGATTAATTTATGGAAACTGTGTATTTGCTTGTTTATTCAGTATCATATGGACCATGCCAAAAGAAAGAAGGGAGGGCCTTAACATACCTGTTACTGGAATTATCTGAACAAATCTGCTTCTGCGAAATATGAACGAAATTCTGCTTAAAATCTTTAAATGAAATTTGGTAGCACATTGATATTTTGATCGAAATTTGTTGGCTAAGGAGTTGAATTGTTTGGACGAAATGTTCTGGTTCAATGTTCTTGGTTTCAAGCCAAGGATACTAAATGAAGCTAAAGACAGAATGGGTAAAGTTTTTCAAGTCTTTCTAAGACTTAAGTCTTTAAGTCATTATTAAGTTATTCCTAGGTAGCCACTTAGATTTATGACTACTTAGTCATTTTTTAAGCTTTGTGGCTTCTTGCCATGTTGGGTTGGGGGGGGGGGGGTTAATTTATTAATTTTTTTTATCCAACTTATTAGTTAACTGGGTAATGTCATATTACCCGATAATCAATCAATTACCCGCATAATTTAAAAATTACCATAAATTACTTAAAATTCTTTTTATTTTTTTAATATACTTCACATATGCTTTATATATTATACTACCGTGGTCATATGGTACCTTGCATGGTACTGGTTCATAATTATCGGGTATTATCGCTCGACCCGTATTTTATTCCAAATTGGCCACTTTCAATGAAACTCGTTTTCTTTAATCCGCGTACCCCTTTATCCTTCATAACACTTATTTATCGTTTGTTTTAAATAGCGTAAGTACGTTAACGTTAAGATGATCTCATCCTCGAGTCTACGTCGGTTAACTGAAAACGAAATTTTAACGTACGAGAACGCGAGATGTAACAACTTGCACCTCTGGTGCCAATACAATCCGGTGGGAGCTCCATACTGACTCCTTATGAGGCTGGTACTTCTTCTAAGTGGCTTTACCGTAGAGCCGTTATAGGATATGATTGTTGTACTATCTCTCTTGTACCTCTGATATTAAAAGTGATTCTGCAATGTTCTCAATCATGATGTCTATAATTTTCTGGGTCCAATATTCAGACTCCTGATTTACTTAGTTGGTGTAACTCTTTAGTTTTGTCTTCCTTCTAATCGTCCTTTATGTAGGCTTAAGCTATCTTCCAATTTGCGCCTCCTGGAATTAGTCATTACCCTAGCCCTTCATGGGTGTTAGGGAATATCCATGATACAATCCTCTAACAACTCAATCCTTTGTCTATGCCCTGGGCTCAATTCATTCTTTTAACTTATACTGGAGTCTTCTACGGCTGTACGATTGTCAACATATATGGTGCATGGATAATACTCCAAAATCTTGAGTGTGTCCATAACGTACTAACTCTGGATCATTGGTCGAATAATTCCTTTCGTTCCATCTCAGCTTTCTTTAAACATACTCAATTACCTTTTTGGTCTTTCTGCCCCCTTGTTGCGTGCATACTTAACTTATCCTAGTTCCCGCGCATGCCGGATTTTTTTCTCCCCGTTCATTGGCCACGTAGGTGCCACTTTCTTTTGGAGTGCGTACAATTTGTGTAGTGAGACTATTTTTGCATGACCATTTCTACTTTGAGTTTCTATGTTTAGGTTGAAGCCTTTTTTACTTATTTCCTCAGCTAGTTTTTCATTGTAGTACTTAAGGAGGACCCTCTGACCCTTGTAAAGCTACGAGCTTATTACACCGTATACCCGATGGGGTTTTTGATGTTCTTCCTCGCCTTTAATTATCCGTAGATACTTACCCCCACACTCTTGTGCTTGTAGGGTTGCTTCTGAACTGATATTTTGACTGTCTTCCCAGTGGCATTCTCTTTTATTTCCGATACTCATATGGTACCTTTTTAACTTCCCCAACTCTTATACGAATATATCTCAAGTATTACAATGTTATAACTGGGAGGATGAATTCTCCATGTTGGGGTTCCCTATGTTTATCTTGCACCGATCTGCTGATTTGTCTTTATCCTCTCGTCTTGCCATAACTATACTCTTCCCGAATCAACTACTAACTGCTCGTTGGTCCATTATCATATCAATACTCAGCGTAATCTTTCTTCGGTTATTTCCTTTGTCTTAACTTACCTTTCGCACTGGCTCCTTATTTATCCATAACATCCCGGGCAGGAACCCTTACTTCCTTTCCTTGACGTCGTGTTTGCATAGTGCTCTGGAATCGTAGCATATCTGTAGGCTTTGATTAAGTGCAATCTCGTCCCTTTTTCATTTTATCACATTCTTCCATTACCATTCTATAATTACTAGAACCACTTAATTCTGAGTTAATGTCACACACTCCATATTTCCCCCTTTAGGGGAGTATTAATATTTAGCGCTACGACGATCGGCCTATAGATGTTTTACCTCTTCATCTTTGGCGTCTTCTCACATTATTGATGACCCTTACTTGCCTTGCGGTAATTCTTGTGTGCCAAGGATAACAAATTCCTTACTCGTGAGGGTGACACTTAGTGTAATTGGCACACATAGTCCCTTAAGCTTAACTTTGCTCACATTGCTTGCTTTAGGGAAGCGTCTTCCTGAATGACCATTCTCTGAATTTCTCACAAGTCTTCTTCTGTTGTCCATTCTACTATCACCGAAACGCAATATGAAATTCTCATGATGCTGACCATTGTCAAATCACTCAGTCCCTAATTCAAATTTAGTTTATCTTGTTAGCTAGCCCATACCGATTTCTATTATTCTAGGGTCTAACTTTTCCTCCTGGTAATCACGTTAGATCACAAAATTATTTCTCGAAATGAGGATATGATTTTATGACCTATACTCTTTTGTTGTCTCAAGGCCTATCACCTCTCGAATCTTCCTTCACCTGACTATAGACTCTGTAATACTGTCATTTTTTTTCTACCATTGTCATCCATGTATCACACCTTATTCATAATGCTTCCTTATCTCTCTTCTTATTTCCCTGCTAATATTTCTGCCTATCACTTTCTTTTGAAAACATCAACAGGACATTCTTTTGTTTTTAGCTCCTCTTGCTCCATCCCCTGGCTCTTCGGTTTGCCAAGCATTTTCGCTCTACTAGGGACGGGAGCCATACAAAGGTAATATTTATCTCTTCAAGGCTTCTAGTGCCTATCTTTGTAGCACTCATAACTAGCTGTACTATTTTAGAGCGCACCATCCCGGTGACTCACAAGGAGATCCATTACCATGTTTGCGCTATCCTTCGAAAATGTCAACTAACGCAAACAATTGGTCCACCATTTTGGCTCACTCTAACCCCAGCCAGATCGTGATATTATTTCCTTCTCTTAAACCGTATTGGTTAGCTCCCATAGAGCATAACTCCGATCGGGGTGGTCAATTATACATACCTCTGTTACTGTTGAAGGTAACTCAAAATGCTTATATCTCTCTTCCTGAATGGTAAATAAGGATAATCTTTATTAACAGGGCGCCTTGTACTCTTCTTCATCTTGCTTCTTTTGCTTGTTGAACTTGTATTTATCTTCTAAATCTTTCATTGGTTTTCATCATTAAGGTGGATAGCTATTCTTGCCTCAAGGTTACTCATCAAAAGGCTTACACTTTTTAGTACGCACATGATCTGCTGAGGACCTCATATTTACTTATCATAAGCATGATGCAAAGTCGAGTTCCTCTGACTCAACTCTTCCATAGCCATGTCTTTAACCAACTATATTTCTGGATGCAGGCATCGTCGTATTATGAATAAGATAGAGTTTAGGAAATTAATTTCTTACAACTGAGCTCTACCACACGATCTAGAGTAAGAAGAAAGAGTGACACTCCTAAATGCCCTGTAGCCTCCTACTTATAAGTGTGGTGCACGACACACCCATAAATAAGACTCTATCAGACATGGCTTGTAGACTCCCTAGGACAGAACTGCTCTGATACCACTTTTGTCACGACCCAAACTGAAAAGCCGCGATGGGCACCCGGTACCTTACTCGACCGAGTACCAACATAATGTATCTTTTCGTATCATACTATCATAGATTACTGAGTCGTAGATGCTGCCCTGAAGTAGGTAGAATACAACACATAATGCCAACTTATACATAAGACATATGGGTCTCTAAGGCCAAAATAACCATTCGTACACTGAACGTAGGCCGACAAAGCCATACAGTCATTTACGTACATGACATCTGTCTACAAGCCTCTAAGGATACATAATTGTCATAAAGGTCGGAACAGAACCCCGCCATACCAAACTATACACATCTAAATCATACTGACCAAACAAGCAACTCTGGAGAAAATAGAGTGCACCAACACCTTCCGCTGAGCTGATCGCCTACTTGGAGGACTCTCGACCTGTCTACCGAGATCTGCGAGCATGAAACACAACGTCACCGGGCAAAAGGGACGTCAGTACGAATAATGTACCGAGTATGTAAGGCACATAAATAAGTACATATAATACATGGAAGAAATATAGAGTAAACGACTCAACCTGTAAGTCCGGATAACTCTGTAAATCATGAAATACTTATAATGTCATGCATATGCGTATAAATGTCAGGTCGTGCACAGGTACATGTGTTCATAATATCATCAAGCCTCTGAGGGCATCCCATCATATCATCTCGGCCACTTTGGGCAAAATCATCAACGTATACCAGCTGATAAGGTGGTGGTGCGTATATAACGCCGTAACCCTTTTCCCATATCCCATATACATATATTATACATATATACGTGTATATAACGCCATCTGGTCATGGGTCAATGTACATGTATAAATGCATGAAATACATAAGAAATACGTTAATAAGATTTCCTCGGATTGCCATAAAAATCAATATACCTTTCGGATAAACTTTATCAAATACGTATTTTTCTGAGACCTATGAACTGAAGATACAATAATAATTTACATGGGGAATCAAGAACATAAGCATATCTAATATTTCTATGAATAGAGTCATTTATAGAAATTGTGCATTTGTTCGTTTCGTTTATTTCGTATGGATCATGCCAAAAGAAAAGAAGGGATGGCCTTATCATACCTGGAGTAGGAAAAAATCCGTATGATGTTCTTGGAAAAGGTTGCAAGAATTCGCATTTTTGTCAAAAACATGAAGAATGGCTAACGTTCTGATTTGTAGTGCTTCATAATTATCACTTGAAGGCTAATGTTTTTGGAATGAAAGAAATTTTTTTGTTGAAAACTTTGTAGGGATTTCTAACGTTCTGTTTGAAGGAATTTTTGTAGGATTTTTCTAAGAGATTTTTGTTCTAAGGTGCCAAACCTCCATCTGATTGTAGTATTGAATATCTTAGCAATGGAGTAGTGTGTAACTAGCATATTAATTTTCCACCTAAAGAAACTTGATCAAGAGTCACAATTTGGACATTGTATTGCTGCCACGTGACATCCCCACGACTTATCCAAATATCTTAGATAAATACCAATTTCTTTATTAACTTGGTAATTCTCCACTAATAAACAATTAACCAATTACCCACATAATTAATAATTATCTCAAATTACTTAAAATTATATTTATTTTTAATACACTTTATATATCCTACTATCATGGTCATATGGTACCTTGTATGGTACTAGTCCGTAAATATCGGATATTAATCTCGACCCGTATTTCATCCCAACATGCCAAACATGAACGGAATTCATTTTCTTTGATTTACTTACCCTTTCACTTTCACGAATTTACTTATCACTTGTCTAAAATAGCATAATACTTATAATCCCAAAATAAATCTCATTCCCGAATTTACGTCGATTAATCTTATGACGAAGCTTTAACGTACGACGACGCTTTAACGTACGAAAATGCGAAATATAATATCTCATTTCCAGATTTTCATCATTTTACTTTTGGCGTACTTTCACGCACGAAAACGTTGGGTGCAACATTATCCTTTCCAAATCCATAAATCAGCAGCACAATAGGCCAACACGAGGGACTACAAAATAGTCCACTAAAAGTAAAATAAATCGAACTCACGACTTCCGATCACCTTCCCGTGAGTTCTAACTATTAGGAAACGAATTTATCAACCTTCCTTGATATTTAAAGCTTAAATACAGAAATTAAACGTTTTTTTTAACTATGAAGTACCTTGAAAAACACAAACTACAATGAAAAAGAGAGGTGATATAGCGATACATACATCGTAGGGATCGTTCTAATGTTATTGCTTTTTGATTTCGTACCCGGGATGTTAATCGTGTTTGAAACTACAGAAGAGAGCTTATTGATATGCTTATGGATGTTCTCAGGTCGTGTTCTATGGGAAAATGAATATAAAGACGGCCCAAGACCTTTATATATCAACTTGGAAAAGTCAAAGAGGTGCTAGCTTGGCATCCTAGAACTGGTCCATCTTCTGACGCTTATGTCTTTTTATCTGGATGTTGTATGAACGAACGGTTAAGAGAATGGGAAACTACATTCCAAGACCTTTAAATTGGTATATAATATGTCCCAAAAAGACCCCATATAGCACACAAAAGTTATTGCTCAAAATGCTCCGTTACAAAGCAAATCCTTAGTCGGTTTTTCTGCAACTTAAATCTAATTTTTTCCAAACTTTATATTTTCTATCCAAACATCATATATAGTCATATTATGACTTTTAACTTATTTAAATCATGATTAAAAAGTCTCAAATTCATTATACGTCACCTTGGAACGCATAGGGTGTAACAATCTCCCCCCGCTAGAAACATTCGTCCTCGAATGTTAAACTCCCAGAGATCTATAGAAATTTTGACAGAGTCTCCTCTATAACGTTACTACTACCAACCTTTCATGCAGCAAACACAACAATGCAAAGCCACACAGGGCCACAATCATCAATAACACCAATGGCCTCACACGACTAATAACAGTAACTAACATAAGAATGCAGTATCATATACGTACCTAAATGCCGTGATGTCTCAGTCCGATCCTCCTCCAGAAGCGGAAACAAGTGAGGATACCTAGACTTCATGTCTTCTTCAACTTCCCAAGTCATCTCCTCCACATTCTTATTTCTCCAAAGTACTTTAACTGAAGCTACGTCCTTAGTTCTCAATCTCCGAACTTGTCTATCTAGTATAGCAATGGGAGCTTCCTTATATGATAGCTGCTTTGTAACCTAAACATTGTCAACTAGAACGACTCTAGAAGGGTCTCCAATACACTTGTGGACCATAAACACATGAAAAACTGGATGTATTGACTCCAAGTTGGAAGGCAAGTCTAACTCATATGCTATCTGGCCTACTCTGCATATGATCTTATAAGGTCCAATGTACCAAAGGCTAAGCTTTCCTTTGTTACCGAATCTCATAACATCTTTCATCGGTGATACCATTATCTACATGAAACTGCAAGTCTCGTCGTCGATTATCTGCATAAGACTTCTAATGACTCTGAGCTGCTAATAGCCTTTCCATTATACACTTAATCTTCTCAATTTCCTATTGCACCAACTCTAGTCCTACTAACTTAGTTTCCCCAACCTCGAACCATCTGATAGGTGACCTACACTTCCGTCTGTAAAGAGCTTCATATGGAGCCATCTGAATGCTGGAATAATAGCTATTATTATATGCAAACTCAATAAGTGGAGGATGATCATCCCTGCTACCCCTGAAGTCTATAACACAAGCCCATAACATATCCTCCAGTGTCAGAATAGTACGCTCAGCTTGACAATCTGTCTGGGGATGAAATGATGTACTAAGACTTACTTGAGTCCCTAATTCTTTTTGGAAGGACCTCAAGAAATTAGCTATAAACTGAGCACCTCTATCTGAGATAATAAATATAGGGACACCATGAAGTCGTATTATCTCCTTAATGTAAAGCCTTGCATAATCCTCTGCTGAATACGTAGTCCTAACAGGAAGAAAACGAGTTGATTTTGTAAGTCAATCAATAATCACCCATATAGAATCAAACTTACGCTGGGTACGAGGTAAGCCTATGATGAAATCCATATTAATTACTTCCCATTTCCATGGCGGAATCTCCATAGCCTGCAATAATCAACCGGATTTCTGATGCTCAATCTTAACCTACTGACATTTAGGGCACTGAGCAACAAATTCTGCTATATCCTTCTTCATTTCATCCCACCAGTATATTTCCCTGATATCATAATACATCTTCGTCGCTCCTGGATGAATAGAATAACGAGAATAGTGAGTTTCTCCCATAACCTGCTGCTGCAGACCTGCCACATTAGGAACACATAATCGACCTTGATATATGAGGACTCCATCTCCTGTAATCTCAAATGGTGTCTTCTCCTTTTGAGGGTTGTATCTCTGTAATGAGCTAGCACAGGATCCTCATACTGGCGTTCCTTCACTTCAGTTACTAAAGAGGATGTTGCCGTGTCCTGGATAGTAACTTTGGTATCACCTGAATCTAGTAATCGAACTCCAAGATTAGCTAGCTAATGAATCTCACGGGCTATCTCACTCTTCTCTGGCTATAAATATGATAGGCTACCCAAAGATCTACGGCTGAGGGCATCGGCTACTACATTCGCCTTCCCTGGATGGTATAAGATATCAACATCATAGTCTTTCAGTAGCTCCAACCATCGCCTCTAACATAAATTCAATTCCTTTTGTTGAAGACATACTGAAGGCTCTTATGATCCGTGTAGATAACAACATGGGTGCCATACAAATAGTGCCTCCACATCTTTAGCGCATGAATCACCATGGCTAACTCTAAATCGTGGGTCGGGTAATTCTTCTCGTGATTTCTTAGTTGTCTAGAAGCATAAGGTACAACCTTACAATGCTGCATCAGTACACAACCCAATCCAATGCCCGAAGTGTCACAATAGATAGCATAACCATCGGTACCCTCTGGGAGTGTCAGAACTGGTGCTAAAGTCAATCTGTATTTGAATGTCTAGAAACTCCGCTCACAAGAATCAGTCCATTAAACTTAGTTGCCTTCTGAGTCAACTTTGTCAATGGTGCTGAAAGAGAAGAAAAGCCCTATAGAAATCAACTGTAATAACCTACCAAACCCAGGAAGCTACGAATCTCAGTCGATGTCGTGGGTCTAGGCCAAGTCTTCACTGCCTCAATCTTCTATGTATCAACCCGGATACCCTCACCTAAAATAATATATCCAAGGAAAGCTGCAAAATTCAACCAGAATTCACATTTAAAGAAGTTTGCGTACAACTTCCTTTCTTGTAGAACTCTAAGCACAGTACGCAAATTATCTGCATACTCAGCCTCTGAACGAGAATAAACCAAAATATCATCTATAAATACAATCATGAACAGATCTAGAAAGGGTCTGAACACACGGTTCATCAAGTCCATGAATGTTGTTGGGGAATTGTCAACCTGAATGACATAACACGAAACTCAAAGTCCTCGTATCTAGTCCTAAATGTTGTCTTCGGAATATCTTTCTCTTTTACCCTTACTTGGTGGTAACTGGACCTCAAGTCTATCTTTGAGAAACACATGGCACCCTGCAACTAATCAAATAAATCATCAATCCTCGGTAGCGGGTACTAATTCTTAATTGTCGCCTTATTCAACTGCTTGTAATCAATACACATCCGCAAGGAACCATCTTATTTTCTCACAAATAACACAGGTGCTCCCCAAGGTGATGTACTGGGACTAATAAAGCCTTTTTCAATCAAATCCCTTAGTTGTTCTTTCAACTCTCTCAGCTCTGCAGGTGCCATTCTATAAGAAGGACTAGATATCGGCTGAGTATCTAGTAATGTGTCAATAGCAAACTCAATCTCCTGCTCTGGCGGAAGGTCTGGAAGCTCATCGGGAAAAACATCGGGAAACTCATTAACCACCGTGATAGACTGAAGGGTCGGTGATCTCCTTTTGCATCTTGTACCCGAACTAAGTGATAAATATATCTCTTTCTGATCATCTTCCTTGCCTTAAGATAGGAAATAAACCTACCTCTCGGTGATGCAGTATTACCTTTCCACTCTAGAACTAGCTCCCCTGGAAACTGGAACGAAAGCATCTTTGATCTACAATCAACGTTATCATAACAAGAAGCCAACCAATACATAACCATTACAACATCAATTTCAATAATATCTAACTCAATCAGGTCTACTACTGTAGAACGACTATGAACCACTACTGTACAATCTCTATATACTCGTCTAGCTATCACTAGATCCCCAACAGGTGTAGACACCTCAAAAGATTTAATCAACTCAGGTTCTATCCCAAACTTGCTAGCAATCAACGGAGTGACATACGATAAGGTGGAACCTGGATCAATCAATGCATATACATCATATGAGGAGACTGATAATATACCTGTAACAACATCAAGTGACGACTCCCGATCCTGTCGATCCGCTAATGCATAAACGCAGTTCTGAGGACCGCTCGAGCTAGATGTTCCACTTCTGCCTCTACCACAACCGACTGGTGCCTGTGAACCTTGCCCGAGGGGCGTACCGATGATGATGAACCAGCTGCAGATCCCACTGGTAGAACTATACCTGCACCACCTCTCGTTGGACAGTCTCATAATGTGGCCTGGACAACCACAAGTATAACAAACACCCAACCCCACAAGGCACTGCCCGATATGTTGTTTACTACACTGAGAACATCATGGCAAGGGTGGCCTCATCTGACTTGACTCACCCCTATATGAGAACTAGAGACCCTAGAAATCAGTCTGGGCCCTGGATATGTGGAACGCTCAAATCTCCTACCGGCAAACTGAGAGGGTCAACTAGCTGATGGTTGGGCTGGATACCTCGGGTACTGCTGTCTCTAACCAACTCCAAACTCACCAGAAGGACCTGAAGATCTCGCTCTCTTACTCTAGCCCCTATCATGCTCACGATCGTCCCTCTGCTTCTGCTTACGCTCGTCTTCACCCTGAGCGTATGCCTAAATACGAGAAATATCAATGCCTGGATGAAGTGAGACCGACATACAATCATTAAGCAGGTGCGGCTCTAACCCTATCACGAACCGATGAACCGGATCCTCCATCTTAGCTACAATAGTGGGAGAATACCTAACCAAAGAATCAAACTGAAGTTTGTACTCCCGAACACTCATATTACCCGGCCGAAGGATCAAGAACCTATCAACTCTGGCCCGTCTAAGATCTGGTGGCAAAATGATGATGAAAAGCCTTTGTAAACCCCTACTATACTACTGGAAGGGCATCCTCACATCTAGAAATCTCCCAATTTTCGTACCAATTAACTACAACATCCCGAAGTCTATAGGAAGCTAGCTTAACTGACTCAGTCGCAATGGCCTTCATTACCCTCAAAGTCCTCTGTATCCTATCAATAAATACTTGAGGGTCCTTATTTGAATATGCTCCAGAGAATATTGGAGGGTCAAAATTAATGAAATCACGAACCCTCGCACTGATGGCCTTATCTGCACGACCAATACCTACCTCCCGGCGCCGAGCCCGTGCGGCCACTAATCGAGTCAGTAGCTGATTAGCATCTCTCATCTCCTGACCCGGTGTATCTGGCTGAGGAGCTGGAGGTAATGGAGTAGGCACTGAAGCTGGTGCCCCTCGGATCTACTCTAGAGAGGGTAGGGTATGTGAATTCTGAGATGGAGTCTCACAATGCGACTCTCCTCGAGCCTTGGTAACTTAGGGAACTCGACTCGTAGTCTCATCAGCCACGGACTTGCCCTTCTCGGTGGCTGTAACCATATTGGATTTCGCTAAAAACATAACATATCATTAGGAGAATGAATCCTTATATTGCACGATCTAAGATAAGAAGGGAGGATAACGTCCTATATGTACTGCAACCTCCTGTTTATAAGTGTAGTGCACAACACACTCATAAACAAGACTCTACTAGATACGATCTGTAGACAACCTTAGGATGGAACTGATCCGATATCACTTTTGTCACGACCTAAACAGATGGGCCATGACGAGTGCCCGAGTTCTACCTACAACACCCCTAAGCATACGTCTAAGATATAAACATAAAATAAGTGTAGGTCATGCATAACGTTTGAAAAACACTACCGATTCATATGAACAACAAACGTGGGAAAACATGCCCAAAAGACATATATACATATATACATATACATATATATATATATATATATATGAAATACGGTAGGGCGAGCCGACAAGGCCACATACTATCCAACTATACATGACTGTCTACAGACCTCTAACAGCATGTACAACTGTATAAAGGACGGGAATAGGCCCCCGTCATACCCATATGTATACAAAAGTATCGTACCAAAACTCAATACCAGCTCCAGATCAAATGGAGCACACCAACTCTCGCTAAGCAAGGATCCTAAGAAGGGGGACCGTCAGCCTGTCTCCCTGCACCTGCGGGCATGAAACGCAGGCCCCCAGGCAATAGGGGCGTCAGTACAAATAATGTACCGAGTATGTAAGGCATAAAAATCAGTATATAAAAGACATGAAAGAAACATGGAGTAAAGGACTCAACCTGTAAGTCTGAATAGCTCTGTGAATCATGAAACATTTATAATGTCATGCATATGAGTATAAATGTCATGTCATGTATAGGTATATGCATAGATAACATCATCAAGCCTCGAAGGGCATCCCATCATATTATCTCAACCTCTATGGGCGAAATCATAAACATATACCAGTTGATCAGGTGGTAGTGCGTATATAATGCCATAACCTTTCCCCTTACCCCATATACATATACTATACGCGTATATAACTCCATCTGGTCATGGGTCAATATACATGTATAAATGGATGCAATGCATAATGAAGTAAGTCAATAAGATCTCTCGGAATGTAATGAGACCCATGAACAGACAACCCTAGTACTTCTAAGAATAAAATCATTTATGAAAGTTGTATGCTTGCTCATTTCGTTGTATCATATGGGTCGTGCCAAAAAGAAAGAAGGGATATCCTTAACATATCTCTTGTCGTCAATGCAACTCAACAACAAGATTATGAAAACTAGCGTGCCAACCCTATAATAAAGAAATGCATGTACAACTTAGATGGTTCTAGTATATCACATATCTCAAACGATAACTCGATTCTAAAATCAAACGGGCAGCATTTCCCCTGATTTTACTGCTCCCTCAAATCTACTATAGGAGAGATACAAGCACAATACAATCAGCAACTCAAAACTAACCCAACTACAATCGGGACCTTCAATACAACCAAAACCCCAAATATACCATAACACACCCAAACAACAAGTTATCAATTAGCCTGAAATTGCAATGACGAGTGACCAGCCTACTACCCTACCACATGTGGTGTTTCTCCACGCCCTTTTATCCTTCCAAACTCTATAAATTAGCAGAACAATAGGCCAACACGAGGGACTACAAAACAGTCCACTAAAAGCAAAATAAATCGAACTCATGGCTTTCGATCACCATCCCATGAGTTCTAACTATTATGAAACGAATTTATCAACCTCCCTTGATATTTAAAGCTTAAATACAGAAAGTAAACGTTTTATTCACTATGAAGTACCTTCCAAAACTCAAACTACAAAGAAAAAGAGAGGCGATATAGCGATACTTACGTCGTAGGGATCGTTCTGATGTTATCGCTTCTTGATTTCGTACCCGGGATGTTAATATTCCTTAAAACCCTAGAAGAGAGCTTATGGATATATTTATGGATGCTCTCATGTCTTGTTCTATGGCAAAATGAATATAAAGACGTCCTAAGACCTTTATATATTAACTTTGAAAAGTCAAAGAGGTGCTAGCTTGGCACCCTACCATTGACCCATCTTCCGACGCTTATATCTTTTTATCCGGATGTCGTATGAACGAACGATTAAGACCGTTGGAAACTAAATTTAAAGAAATACAATTTTTTATGTAATATGTCCAAAAAAGACACCATATGTCACACGAAATTTATTGCTCAAAATACTCCATTACAAGGAAAATCCTTAGTCGGTTTTTTCGCAACTTAAATCCGATTTTTCCCAAACTTTATATTTTCTATCCAAACATCATATATAGTAATATTATAACTTTAAAGTCATTCAAATCATGATTAAAAAGTCTCATATTCATTTATATGTCACCTTGGGACGCACAAGGTGTAACATAGACCTCAAATTGAGGTCGGATTTCGAAGCAAATCACATATCCTGGCTCGGGGGTGAATGGGTAATCGGGATTTGGTCAGACTCTCGAATTTCGAACACAAGGGCCCAAGTTGAATTTTCCAATTATGATCAAAATCGAATCATTTTCATTCATGGGTAGTTTATAAAGTTTGTTTTGAATTGTTTGAATGATATTTAGCTAGATTTGATTGTTTGGAGGCTTGTTATAAAGGAAAAGCGGTAGTTCATTGTTGATTGTGTTTCGGAATGAGGTAAGTGTCTTTCCTAGATTTTTTGGGAGAATTTTTCCTACTAAATGACATTGTTTTCTTGTCACGACCCCGGTTCGCCTTCCGTGAACCATTGTGATGGCACCCGGTATCTACGACTAGTTAAGCCTCGCAATGCGGAATATAAACAACAATTGCGGAAAATATAATTAAAAACCGAAATAATGAAATAAAACAGTATTTAAAATAACGCTCGGCATACACAATAACAACTCTCGAAGCTAATAACATTTCCCAAAACCCGGACTCTCATGATCACAAGCCTTTGAATGTCTACAAGCATCTAACTCCAGAATGTCTAACAAAGAAACGAAAGTACAAAAGGGCTAATACAAAAGGGAGAATAGAAACGGACTCTTTGGTCTGCGGGCGCGGCAGATATACCTCGGAGTCTCTACAGGCGCCTCGTCTCAAGCGTGATAAGTCTGAGTGGAGGTACCTAGGTCTGCACATGAAAAACTTGCGCAGAAGGGGCATGAGTACACCATAGCGGTACTCAGTAAGTGCCAAGCCTAACCTCGGTGGAGTAGTGACGAGGAAGGTCAGGGCCCTACTGAGGTTAAATAAAATATAAGGTTTAATAGTGTAGAACAAAAATAGTATAAATAAGTACAACAGTAAAAGTAACATAGGATATATAGGACAACAACAACTACCACAGAGGCAAAGTAAATACAGAAAGAGATACAACTCAGCACAAAGATAACAATCGGGGATCTCCCAGGACACCGTCCTGTAGTCCCAAATATAAATATCCAGTGGATCTCCCAAGATACCGTCCCGTAGTCCAACTCATAGTGCGCGGGGATCTACCGGATTGTCGATCCGTAGTCCCAAATGTAAATACCAAGTACTGGGGGAATCTACCGGTGCAGTCCCGGAGTTTCATATAACTGTGCAGGGGGATCTATCGGAATCCCACATCCGTAGTCCCAAATAAACAGACAAGGGGGATCTACCGGAATCCCACATCTGTAGTCCCAAATGTAAATACACAGCAGCAACATGAAAAATATTCAATAAAAGTAAATTTCATATTTAAGGCAAATAGGTAATTCTAGCCTAGCATGCTGCATGGAATTCAGGTAAGGCAGTTTGAACAAATAAAGCAATTAAGTCACTTAGACATGCTTCCCTAAGCTAACAACTAGCTTAAATTGCAAGTAATATAAACATGAAAAGAAAATACTAGTAATTACATAATGAAAATCGGATTTTCAACAATTAGCACAAGTACGCACTCGTCACCTCACGTACAAGGCATTTCAACTATGAACAATACCAAATCCTAAGGGGAATGTCTCCAACACAAGGTTAGGCAAGCCACTTACCTCGAACCAGCCCAAAGTCAACCGGTACCACGTTCTTGCCACAAGTACTCGACTCCAAATGGCCCAAATCTATTCAATTCAATTGCATAATGTAAATAAGACTTCAAGTAACTGATTCTACAAAATAAATTCTAAGCTAATACGCGAAATTAGGTAAAATGACCAAAACACCCCTCAGGCCATGTCTCAGAATCGGGTAAAACTTACATTTTTAGAATCCTCATACTCTCACAATACATATCAAGAACAGTGAAATAGGAGTTCAATTGACCCCTCAAATACCCATTTTAAGGTCTCTTAATCTCAAGCCCTAATTACCCATTTTGCACTGATTTTCCCCAATTTTTCACCACTAATCCGACCATTAATCACATATAAACGAGTTATGAAGTCAAAAATGTTACCTCCAAGTGATTCCCCTTTGGTTTCCTCAAAAATCTCCCTCAAAAGCTTCAATTCCGTTGAAAAATGGTGGAAAAAATGAAGAAGGGTCGCGGATGGGCTATTTAAATACTGCCCAGATTTAACCCTATTCGATCGCAGAAACACCTATGCGATCACATAAGGCAACTTCCTAACAACAATGCGAACGCGACCAGCTCTGTGCGATCACATAGATAAACTCCATCACCTCACTGCCACTCCAAGTGCTTCCACGCGAACGCAAAGCTCTCCACGCGAACGCAATGACCAAGACTGCTCACCCTACGCGATCGCACTCCTACCTTCGCGATCGCGATTCAATAAAATCCGCTAGGCCTCAACTTTCTCTACGCGATCGCGGGTAAACTCACGCGATCGCAATGAACAAATCACTACTTCTAAAACACCAGAAAACATGCAATCCCCCAAAGACCAAAAGCGCCCGTTTTAGCATCCGAAATACACTCGAGGCCCCCGGGACCTCAACCAAACCTACCAACATATCCCATGACATTATTCAAACATGTTCCAACCTTCGGAACGCTCAAAACAACATCAAAATACAAATTTAGCATCGGATTCAAGACTAAGAACTTCAAAAACTCTCAAAATACGCTTTCGATCAAAAAATCTATCAAGCCTCGTCTGAATGACCTGAAATTTTGCACACACATCACATTCAACACTACGGAGCTACTCCAACTTCCGAAATTCCATTCTGACCCCCGGATCAAAATCTCACTATCAAACCGGAAACTTCAAAAATTCAACTTTCGGCATTTCAAGCCTAAATTAGCTACGGACCTCCAAAACACAATCCGAACACGCTCCTAAACCCGAAATCACACAGAAGACCTAACGGAACCATCGGAATTCTATTCCGAGGCCGTCTTAACACTATTCCGACTACGGTCAAATTTCCAAAACTTAAGCTCTCATTTAGGGACTAAGTGTAAACTCTCCGAAACTCAAAGCCAAGCATCCCGGCAAATCAAAATAGCAGAAACAATCACGGGGAAAGCAGTTTATAGGGGATCGGGGCATTAATTCTTAAAACGACCGGCCGGGTCGTTACATCCTCCCACACTTATACATTCGTTCGTCCTCGAACGAGCATAGAGACATACCTGAAGTAGTGAAAAGATGAGGGTAATGACTACCTATATCTGCTCGGTCTCCCAGGTCGCCTCCTCGACCGGCTGACCCCGCCACTGAACCTTTAATGATGCAATGTTCTTTGACCCCAGCTTTTGAAATTGCCTGTCCAATATCGCCATTGGCTCCTGAACATAAGATAGATCCCTGTCCAACTGAACTGAACTGAAATCCAACACATGCGACGGGTCGTCGTGATACCTCCGGAGCATCGAAACATGAAATACCGGATGAACTCCTACCAAGATGGGAGGTAAGAAAAGCTCATAAGCAACCTCCCCAACATTCCTCAATATCTCAAAATGGCCAATAAACCTCGGACTCAACTTCCCTTTCAAATCTCATAACGCCCTTCATAGGCAAAACCCGAAGCAGAACCCGCTTTCCAACCATATAGGAAACATCACGAAGCTTCTGGTCCAAGTAACTCTTCTATCTGGACTGAGCTATACGGAGTCTATGCTGAATCACCTTAACCTTTTCCAAAGCATCCTGAACCTAGTCTGTGCCCAATAATCTGGCTTCACCCGGCTAAAACTAAACTACTAGGGATCTACACTGCCAATCATATAAAGCCTCATACGGTGCCATCTAAATGCTGGACTGATAGTTGTTGTTGTAGGCAAACTCCGCCAATGGCAAGAACTGATCCCAAGACCCTCCAAACTCAATCATACATGCACGGAGCATATCCTCAAGAATCTGAATAGTGCTCTCGGACTGTCCGTCTGTCTGAGGGTGAAATGCTGTACTCAACTACACCCGAGTACCCAACTCATGCTGAACGGCCCTCCGGAACCGTGATGTGAACTGAGTACCCCTATTTGAAATGATGGAAACTGGGATACCATGCAGACGAACAATCTCCCGGATATAAATCTCTGCCAACCGCTCCGAAGAATAAGTGGTACACACAGGAATAAAGTGCGCGAACTAGGTCAGTCGATCCACAATCACCCAAATGGCATCGAACTTCCTCAAATTCCATGGGAGCCCAACTAAAAAGTCCATGGTGATCCGCTCCCACATCCACTCCGGAATCTTTATCTGCTGAAGCAACCCACCCGGTCTCTGGTGTTCATATTTCACCTATTGACAATTGAGGCACCGAGCTACAAACCGAATTATGTCTTTCTTCATCAGCCTCCACCAATAGAGCTGTCTCAAATCCTGATACATCTTCGCGGCACCCGGATGAATGGAATACCGCGAACCATAGGCCTCTTCTAGAATCAACTCCCGGAGCCCATCAACATTGGGTACACAAATCCGACCCTGCATCCTCAATACCCCGTCATCACCAATAGTCACATCTCTGGCATCACCATGCTGAACCTTGTCCTTGAGGACAAGCAAATGAGGGTCATCATACTGGCGCTCCCTGATACGATCAAATAAGGAAGACTGAGAAACCACGCAAGCTAGAACCCGAGTGGGTTCCGAAAGATCCAATCTCACAAACTGGCTGGCTAAGGCCTGAACATCCATTGCCATGGGCCTCTCCGCTGCTGGTAAATAAGCCAAACTCCCCAACCTCTCTGCCCGGTGACCCAAGGCATCGGCTACCACATTGGCCTTGCCCGGGTGATACAAAATAGATATATCATAGTCCTTCAGCAACTCTAACCACCTCCTCTGGCGCAAATTTAGATCCTTTTGCTTGAACAGGTGCTGCAAGCTTTGATGATCATTATAAATCTCACAAGGCACACTGTACAAATAATGACGCCAAATCTTCAAGGCGTGAACAATGGCAGCTAACTCTAGGTCATGGTTAGGATAATTCTTCTCATGTACCTTCAACTGTCTGGACGCGTAGGCAATCCCCTACCGTCCTACATCAATACCGCTCTAAGGACAATCCTCGAGGTATCACAATAGACAGTATAAGACCCCGAACCGGTAGGCAATATCAAAACTGGGGCTGTAGTCAAAGCTGTCTTGAGCTTCTGAAAGCTCGCCTCACACTCTTCTGTCCACTGGAATGGAGCACCCTTCTGGATCAGCCTGGTCATAGGGGCTGCAATTGATGAAAACCCCTCCACAAAATGACGGTAATAACCCGCCAAGCCAAGAAAACTGCGGATCACTATAGCTGAGGATGGTCTGGGCCAACTCTGCACTGCCTCTACTTTCTTCGGATCCACCTGAATACCCTCACTCGATACCACGTGGCCTAAGATGCCATGAAATCCAACCAAAACTCATATTTTGAGAACTTTGCATATAAGTTCTTTTCCCTCAGAGTCTGGAGCACTGTCCTCAGGTGTTGCTCATGATCTTCCCGACTCCGGGAATACACCGGAATATCATCAATAAAGACAATGAAGAACGAGTCAAGATATGGCCGGAACACGCTGTGCATCAAATACATAAAGGCTGCTAGGGCATTGGTCATCCCAAATGACATAACAAGGAACTCGTAATGACCATACCGAGTCCTGAAAGCAGTCTTCGGGATATCTGGCTACCGAACCTTCAACTGATGGTAACCTGAGCGCAAGTCAATCTTAGAGAACACCCGTGCGCCCTGAAGCTGGTCAAACATATCATCAATACGAGGCAAAGGATAACGGTTCTTCACTGTAACTTTTTTCAACAGGCGATAATCAATACACATACGCATAGAACCATCATTTTTCTTCACAAACAAGACAGGAGCACCCCAAGGTGATACACTGGGCCGAATAAAACCCTTATCAAGCAATTCCTGTAACTGATCCTTCAACTCTTTCAACTCAGGAGGGGCCATACAATACAGAGGAATAGAAATGGGCTGAGTGCCCTACAACAGATCAATGCCAAAATCAATATCTATATCAGGCGGCATGCCCGGAAGATCAGCTGGAAACACATCAGGAAAATCACGTACTACTGGGACTGAACCAACTGTAGGGGTATCAATACTTACATCTATCATACAAGCTAGATACGTGTCACACCCCTTCTCAACCATTCGCTGAGCCTTAAGGAAAAAAATAACTCTACTGGGAGTGTGATCTAAGGCACCCCTCCACTCAACACACAGTGCATCTGGCATAGCCAGCATTACGGTTTTGGCGTGACAATCAAGAATAGCATAATGGGGCAACAACCAGTCCATGCCCAAGATAATATAAAATTATACCATGCTGAGTAACAATAAATCCGCTCTGGTCTCAAAACCACTAAGAGCAACCAACCACGACCGATAAAAGCGGTCCACAACAAGAGAATCTCCCACAGGAGTAGAAACATAAATAGGGGTACTCAAAGAAACCCGAGGTACACCCAAATGCAGAGCAAAATAAGAAGACACAGAAGAATAAGTGGAGCCTAGATCGAATAGAACCGATGCATCTCTGTGACAAACCAGTATAATACCTGTGATGACAGAATCGGAGGCAACATCCTCGGTACGGGCAGGAATGGCATAGTATCGGGCCTGGTCTCCCCCTCTAGGGTGACCTCTACCTCTCCGACCTCCACCTCTAGCTGGCTGAGCCGGTGGGGTAGGAACTGGAGCTGTAACTATAGCCCGAGAACTCTGCGGGGCACGCTGTGGTTGAGAAGTCTGTGGAGGTGCACCCCTCCTAAGTCTAGGGCAATATCTCACCATATGGCGTGTATCACCACACTCAAAACAAGCTCTGGGAGGACGTGGTGGCTGTGACTGGCTCGGGCCAGGTCTGCTGGACTGACCACTGAAAGCACCCCGCGCAGGAGGCGCACTAGATACTGGAGGTGCATAATAAGGCTCCTGAGGCCTAGGAGGAGCTGGAATACCACTGGCTGCTGGAAGAGCTGAATGACCGGGGCGACTCATATAACCCCTACCATGATGACCTGTAGTTGTGGAACGGGCACCAGAATAATGGCCCGACTCTCGAGACCTCTTGGTCTCCCTCTCCTCTCTATCCCTAGCATGCATACCCTGAATCCTCCTAGCAATGCTCACCTCCTGCTGATAATGAATATCCATCTCCAACTCGCGAGCCATGCTAGACCTGATTTTGGGAATAAGCCCCTCAATGAACCGGTAAAACCCTCTCACGAACAATAGAAACCAAGGCTGGTGCATGTCTAGCCAAGCTGGTAAGACGGACAGCATACTCCGAGACAGTCATAGTACCCTGGTGCAAATGCTCAAACTCTGTGCGGCATACGTCCTTGACACTCTGAGGAACATACTCTCTCAGGAACATATCTAAAAACTGAGTCCAAGTCAGGGAAGCTACCTCAAGCGGGCTGTCTCACTCATAGGTGTGCCACCACTTATAGGCGACTCCTCGAAGCTGGAAAGTAGTGAAGGAAACCCCGCTCCATCCTGATATACCCATGGTACGGAGAATATGGTAGCACTCCTCCAGAAATCCCAAGGCATCATCTGATGCTAACCCACTAAATACAGGAGGATCATACTTCTTGAACCTCTCATGTCTCCGCTGCTCATCCTCTGAAGCCACTGCCCTATCCTCGGGCTGATCTGGGACTGCGGGCGGTACAGGAATAATCTCTGGGACCTGATCAACATGCACTCGTTGCTCAAGAGTGCGGGCGGCGGGAGTGTGTGCTCCTCCCCCGGCCTGAGATGTGGCTGCAGCAAGGGGAAGCAACTCTGCATGAGCCAAAGTGGTGTACATGCTCATGAATTGCGCAAGAGTCTCCTGAAGAGCAGAAGTAGTAGTAGTAGTAGGCGTATCAGGTGCTTGGACTCCGGCTGGAACTTCTGGTGGTACCTCAGTGGCAGCTCGTACGGGGGGCTCTGGCTGTACCACGTGCACGTCCTCGACCTCTTCCCCGGCCCCGGCCTCTGACGGCTGCAGTAGGGGTGCGGGTGCCTGATCATCTCTGGTAGCATGTGTCCTTACCATCTGTGAGAGAATAAAAGACAGAAGTTTAGAATTGTGATGTCAAAATCTCGCACGACAAGGAAATCAAATGAAGTGGAATTTTCCTAACAGCTACATAGCCTCTCGTAGATATGTACAGACGTCTCCGTACCAATCAGTGAGACTCGAATAAACCGGCTTGTGATTCGTGACTCTTATGAACCTAGAGCTCTGATACCAACTTGTCACGATCCCGGTTCGCCCTCCTTGAACCATCGTGACGGCACCTAGTCTCTTCGACTAGGTAAGCCTAGCAATGCGGAATATAAACAAACATCGCAGAAAAGATAATTAAAAACCGAAATAATGAAATAAAATAGTATTTAAAATGCCGCTCGGCATACACAATAACAACTCTCGAAGCTAATAACATTACCCAAAACCCGGAATCTCATGATCACAAGCCTTTGAATGTCTACAAGTATCTAACTCCAGAATGTCTAAGAAAGAAACGAAAGTACAGAAGGGCTAATACAAATGGGAGAGCAGAAAGGGACTCTTCAGTCTGCGGACGCGGCAGATATTCCTCGGAGACTCCACAAGCGCCTCGTCTCAAGCGTGATAGGTCTGAGTGGAGGTACCTTGGTCTGCACATGAAAAACATGCGCATAAAGGGCATGAGTCACAGCAGTACTCAGTAAGTGCCAAGCCTAACCTCGGTCGGGTAGTGACGAGGAAGGTCAGGGCCCTACTGAGGTTAAATGAAGTATAAGGTTTAATAGTGTAGAACAAAAACAATATAAATAAGTACAACAGTAAAAGTAACACAGGATATGAAGGACAACAACAACTACCACAGAGGCAAAGTAAACAAAGAAAGAGACACAGCTCAGCACAAAGATAAGAACCGGGGATCTCCCAGGATACCGTCCTGTAGTCCCAAATATAAATATCTAGTGGATCTCCCGGGATACCGTCCCGTAGTCCAACTCAAAGTGCGCGGGGATCTACCAGAATCCCGATCCGTAGTCCCAAATGTAAATACCAGTACTGGAGGAATCTACCGGGTGCAGTCCCGTAGTTCCATATAACTGTGTAGGGGGATCTACCGGAATCCTACATCTGTAGTCCCAAATAAACAGACAAGGGGGATCTACCGGCATCCCACATCCGTAGTCCCAAATGTAAATACACAGCAGTAACATGAAAAATATTCAGCAAAAGTAAATTTCATATTTAAGGCAAACAGATAATTCTAGCCTAGCATGATGCACGGAATTCAGGTAAAGGCAGTTTGAACAAATAAAGCAATTAAGTCACTTAGACATGCTTTCCTAAGCTAACAACAGGCTTAAATTACAAGTAATATAAACGGGAAAAGAGACATACTAGTAATTACTTAATGAAAATTGGATTTTCAACAATTAGCATAAGTATGCACTCGTCACCTCATGTACAAGGCATTTCAACTATCAACAATACCAAATCCTAAGGGGAATCTCCCCCACACAAGGTTAGGCAACCCACTTACCTCGAACCAGCTCAAAGTTAACCCGAAACCACGTTCTTGCCACGAGTACTCGACTCCAAATGGCCCAAATCTATTCAATTCAATTGCATAAAGTAAAACTTAGGTAAAATGACCAAAATGCCCCTTGGGACCACATCTCGGAATCGGGTAAAACTTAAATTTCAGAATCCTCATACTCTCATGAGTCTATACATATCAAGAACTCTAAAATCGGAGTTCAATTGGCCCCTCAAATACCCATTTTAAGGTCTCTTAATCTCAAGCCCTAATTATCTATTTTTTTACTGATTTTCCCTAATTTTTCACCACAAATTAGACCTTTAATAGCATATAAACGAGTTATGAAGTCAAAAATGTTACCTCTAAGTGATTCCCATTTGGTTTTCTCAAAAATATCCCTCAAAATCTTCAATCCCGTTCAAAAATGGTGGAAAAATGAAGAAGGGTCGCGGATGGGCTATTTAAATACTGCCCAGATTTAACCCTATCGCAGAAACACCTATGCGATCGCACAAGGCAATTTCCTCACAACAATGCAATCGCGACCAGCTCTATGCGATCGCATAGAGCAATTCCATCACCTCACTGCCACTCCAAGTCCTTCTACGCGAATGCAAAGCTCTCCACACGAACGCAATGACCAAGACTGCTCACCCGGCGTAATCGCACTCCTACCTTCACGATCGCGATTCACAAAAATTCCCCTAGCCTCAACTTACTCTACGCGATCACCGATGAACTCACGCGATCGCAATGAACAAATCACTGCTGCTAAAACACCAGAAAACTAGCAATCTCCCAAAGACTAAAAGTGCCCGTTTGAGCATCCGAAATACAGCTGAAGTCCCCGGGACCTAAACCAAACCTACCAATATATCCCATAACATCATTTAAACTTGTTCCAACCTTTGGAAAGCTCAATACAACATCAAATTACCAATTTAGCATCGGATTCAAGCCTAAGAACTTCAAAAACTCTCAAAACACGCTTTCGATCAAAAAGTCTATCAAGCCTCGTCCGAATGACCTGAAATTTTTCACACACGTTACATTCAACACTACGGAGCTACTCCAACTTCCGAAATTCCATTCCGACCCTCGGATCAAAATCTCACTATCGAACCGGAAACTTCAAAAATTCAACTTTCGGCATTTCAAGACTAAATTAGCTACGGACCTCCAAAACACAATCCGAACACGCTCCTAAATTCGAAATCACCCAAGGGAGCTAACGGAACCATCGAAATTCCATTTCGAGGCCTTCTTTACACTGTTCCGGCTACGATCAAATTTCCAAAACATAAGCTCTCATTTAGGGACTAAGTGCCCCAAAACTCTCCGAAACTCAAAGCCAAGAATCCCGGTAAATCAAAATAGCAGAAACAAACACAGGGAAAGCAGTTAATAGGGAATGGGGCATTAATTCTTAAAACGATCGGCCGGGTTGTTACATTTCTACATGTGGGGGTAATGCATATACGAGGTAAAGAACGTATATGCATGTGCCAGGGTTTCCATTCTCGGGAGGGGGAATTGTATGCTTCTTTGTGCCTTTGTTGAACTTGGTGACCCCTTAACTTATGCTTCATTTAATTAGATGACTAATAAACTCAATTAGTTGTGTTAGAAATCAATATAATATATGACATCTTAAAAAGGATTTAGTGTGTTGTTTTTAAGATTCGTTGGCATAGTTAACTTGATCTTACTATCACAAACCTATATCTATACCTGTTATTGTCATGATACTTAAGCTTCTTTATCCGTAATAAGAGATGATGATTGGGTCCTTAGGGCTATATTTTGCACGATGGGTATTTTCGTGCGATTGATATGATGTTGGCACGATGGGTATTGCTGTGTTGTGTGGAACAAGATTGGCCAGTTGGTTGTTACCATTTGAGATGAATAGAAGTTGGATTCTTGTTATAGTTACTCGTTCATTAAACATTTACATTCTCTCTACCTTGGTTTCTATTAATGTTTGATTTTTTATATGTTACTTTCCCAATTGTGTTCCTTATGTAGTCACCTCTGTGTTTCCTATTTGGCATTTTACTGTTATAGCTATGATTTTACCTTGTTTGTTACTATCCTTCCTACGCTTTTACTTGATTTACTTCTTCTACTTGTCCTCTTTGAATTCATGCCTTTATTTGTTATTAGTTCGTACATGTTACATGCCTCTATTTGTTATGTGATTTGCTTATTAGATGTCTTGACCCGTTACATGTCTTCACTTACTACCTATCTTCCCTTGTTGTATGCCTTAGTTGTTTCATGCCTCGATTTGTTACATGAGTTCACTTAATACCCACCTCTACTTGATACCAGTTTTTACCTGACGTACATCCTTACTCATTTCATGTTCAACACTTCTTTGCTTAGCCGGGTTGGGTGACTTTTAGCAATGGATGTTGTGTTGCTCATCTTACTTGGTGTGAATTTGTATTCCCTAGTTGAATTCCGCGTGTTCGTTTTCTTGGTGTTATGTTGTGAACTTTCCCGTGCTTAGTCGTTGTTGAACTATCTAATATGAACGGTATATATATGTTAATTGATATTGGGATCGGGCTGCATGCCACAACTATGTTAATTGATATTGGGATCGGGTTATGTCGCGCCCCCTTTTTTCCCTCTTTGCATCGGGAGATCGGGTTTATGACATTTTGGGTATAGAACAACTCATTCCTTTTGGGAACTGGGTTTTGCATTTTGGAGAGTCGCCACCTAATGATTTAAGGTGCATTAGGACACCTATAAGGGTTCACTTCTAAGTTTGTTTGATAACCAGATATAGGGTAAGGGCGTGAAATTATCCTAAGGGGAAGGTGTTAGGAACCCTTCAGGATCCACTAGTGTGGTTCCCGGCCAGACAGTTTCTTGTGAATTTGTGCAATTTAGCAAATAGACAAGTATAGGCTCAAATAGTAGGGGATTTAAATTTAAACACATAAGAGTTTGAAAGAACAATTAAAAGATGAATTTTGAAAAAGGAGTTACAGTTCTACAAATACTTGAGAATATATAAAAAGGAGGGGGTCCTAGGTTTATTAATAACATGGATCACATCAATGCGATACCCGGTATGACACTCCTCAAAAGAGGGGATACACGTGGTATTAGCACACCGGTAATCATATCCATATCTACCCTTCCCACCCCGTCGAGGTATTAAAGTACGGATTGGTCTCGACCACTATTGCGTGCTATTACCCGTCCCATCCCTATCAGCCCCGGAGGAACTTAGGACTACTATTCCTAAAGGGGGGGGGGGATATTAGGCTGACTTTTAAGTTTCAAAAGGTGAAAAATCTAAGGCGACATACAAAAACACATAGGACTGCACATTAGCGGAAACAAGTAAACAAATAAGGGGCTCATGTATACCTCCTCAAGCAAAGCACATAAATAGCACGACTTAAACACAATCAGGGTCTGAATTTTAAAAATACTAAGGCAAGGGGAGTTTCAATCTTTGAGGCAGACCAGTTTATTACATAACTCAGATAAGAAGTCTGAATCAAGCCTGCCTGCTGGTTGTAGCAATTACTAATTAACAAAGGCAGATTCAATTTTACTGTTGTTATCACCTAAGGCTTGCCTAAGTGTTTGAGTGAGATCCTATAAACATGGTATTTATTCAGAATGTGGCAAAGCAGTAACAATTTTAAAACGAGTGATTTTGAGATCTTATAGGCATGCTTTCTAAACCGTGTTAATAAGAAAAAGAAAGAGAGAGAGTAGTTTTTGTTAAGAAAAAAGACTAGTTCAGAACAGTATAAATTGAACTGATTTAGACTAGATTGGTTTCAGATCCTAGAGGCGGGATATCTAGTATTGCTAATTTTTAATTCCTCTGGACGTGATATCTAGTTGAACGTGAAATGAAGTAGGCAGGATTTACTTTGGATTCCTATAGGCATGATTTCTACGAAAAAGGTACTGATTCTTAACCTTACGGACATGATGTCTGATTTTAGTCGTTTAGATCTAAGAACATGGTGTCTAAGCGTGGCAATAACATGCAGAATTTTAAACAAGTCCCATAGGCAGGTTATCTAAATGTAGAGTCAAACATGCATAATTTATTAAAGAACAGATCCTATAGTCATGGTGTCTAAATGCAGAGTTGAACATGCAAAATTTAAAACAAGTCCTATAGGCATGTTTTCTACTCTTCTACAGCTAATCATGCATAATTACCCATCCCTTTTCACTAGCCATCCCCAATTTTTATTACAACTTATTACAGACCAAATAATGAATTACATTAGGAAAAAGTGTAAAAGAAGAAGTTACAATCAGAGGAAGCATTCTTGACTTCCTCTCTGAGTTATGGAATAAACCACCTCAAATGCCATTGTTTCAAAGCCTTTCTCAGATTTGAGAGTGTCAAAGTTCCCTAAGGATCTCAAGGGACCCCGGGCAGTGCTCACAACCAAGTTTGCATAACCGGATGGAGATGAATGCAGTGTGGAAGGGCCAGCCCTTATGTGTCCAAGTTCAGAGGGAGCTCATGGGTCCCAAGGCAAGGCTCAGACATGAGGGGCAGAACCTAAGTCTAAGAGTATAGTAGAAGTGCAGAAGCAGAGATTTGTTTAAAACTGGGTTGAGAATAGTAAGGGGTAAGGGTAATTTGGAAAGCAGTAGTAGTAAAGCTAAAATTATACAGCATCAATAGTTGCTCGAAGGGGGCAGGGGTTTGGGAATACATTGCAGGTAGCATATGACCCTAGGAGGGGTCAAATGTGGACATGCACGGCAATAAGTGATGTTGGCATGCCCATAAACCAGCCAGAGAACACAACACATAGAGAGGATATGAAGCATATGACCCAGGAAGGGTCAGGTTTGGTTCATGCACATCAATGTCTAATGCTGACATGCCCTCAAACCAACCAAAGAATACAAACACATAGGGGATATGGGGATTTTGGGTACATAAATCATAATAAGTGACTGACAGAGTTCATACATAAGGAAAAACATTAATTCAGAAGAGAAAGGGGCAGATTACAACATGCTTAACAATGTAACTTGGTTAAACACAAACAGAAATAGGCAAGAGTGAACTCAAGTGTTTCGTTCGTGTCTTTGAAAGAGGAGGGGTGCAGGGTATTTATAGTTTTGAAAACATGTGAGAAATAAGGTAATAAGTAAAGTTTCAATACAATATGGAAAAAATCAACAGTCAGAATCAATTAACCAAGTGATTCCCCTTGAATTAAGAAATCACTTGTTTAACGGGGGTAACAGATTCAAAAATAAGGAAAGAAAATCAGTTTGTAGGCAGAGTGATTGTTGCCATAAAAGGAGTAGTAAAATAATTAAGTAAGCAATCGAGTCTAAGTACAGAAATATGCTTATTTTGGAAAAAGAATCAGCAAGGCAAAATAAGGAAAGGAATCAATTAACTTTAACAGGCGAGTGAAATTGGAGTTCACAAAAGAAAAGTTTTGGAATCAGTCCCAAGATTGAAGATCAATCAAAGAAGGAACCTCAGCATATAAATAGAGTGAACAAACACCAGACATGCGAGGCCAAACCCATTGGCAAAAGTAACAGCATACAATACTAGCACAAGGTTCAGTAGATAGCAAACATTCGAAGCATAATAATCAAGTAGGTCAGTCACATTGAATCAATAGTGAAGAAAACAGAGTATCAGAATCATGCAAAGGTCTCACAGTAGCAGATGAGAAAACCGTTTGAAAAGTTAGGGTTTCAAGCATAGTCAAGTTTTAAAGATAATAAAAAACCAGAATCAGAGGAATCACGCAAAGAAAAAGGGATTCTGAAACAAGGAACTTCAAATCGAGTCAGCTATTTAGACGAACAGTTTCAAACCCAAAGACATAGGTTTTTTTAACGATAATCGAGCTTTAAAAGATGGTAAAAAATAAATCGAACAAGAACTTAACCAAACAAGCACTCATCTAACAAACAGCTTTAGAACTAGAATGAGACCCAAAAGAAATTAGGGTTTTCAACATACCAACTCAGATAGAAGAACAACATGAGAAAAACATAGCAAAATCAGAAACACGTTAAAATCATAGAAGAGGTTTTGAAATAATTTAAAAGAAAAACCCTAATCGGTAAAGATGAAGAGTCGTTTTGAAAGCAAAGTTAAAGAAGCTTTGAGAAAATGCTTAAAAGTTCATGGTAAGCACATATCTATGGTAGATCTAAAAGAAATCGAAAGATCCTAGAGATTAGGGTTTCAGAAAAACCTAGAAAAGGTGAGAAAGGCCCTGAAAGTTACCGATCTAACCAGGAGAGTCAAGGATCTGACTCGAACGGCCATGGCTGGCCTGAGAAAGGTCAAGGATGATCGGAGAAGAGCCACGAACTGAAATCGAGCAAGGAATGGACCAGGCTCCTTCAAGGTCTGGCCGTGAAACCATAAGAACAAACACTTATAAGCCATGGAAGGCTGGTACAGGTCTCAAATTACCACGGAGGGCCATGGATTAGGTAGATATCAGGGTGGATTTGGGTGGCGGTGGCTAGGGTTTAGGTGGTGTTGCAGAGAGAGTTTGAGAGGAAGGGGATTCTAAGGCTGCGGATTGTACTAAATGATAGGGTTTTGGGGTTGTTTGGGATTAATTAAGGTAAGGGTGAATACTGGCCGTTGATCCAAATGATCAACGACCTGGATTAAAGCGGGTAGGTAGAGGTCTGAGTTTGGGTCGGTTAAATGGGTTAGGGGTCGGGTATGAATAGGAATTGGGCCGGGGTAATTGGGTTTAAATTGGGGTAGAATTCAGGCTATAATTGAAATGCATTTGGGCTAGATTTTAAATAGCAAATTTTCCCTTTTAATTTTATAAAAAATAGTAAATTAATTCTTGGAAATAATTAAAAGTATTAAAATGATTTATAACATATAATTATCAATTTGAAAATACGGGGCTTAATTTTATGAATATAAACGCAATTAAATCCTAAAAGAGGCTAATAATTGTTGATACCCAATTTTTCCCTATATTTTTATATATACAAAATACTTTCAAAATAGCATGTACAGGCATATAAGCATGCCCCAGAGTTTTGGTATTTTTCCTTTATTTTTTAATATTTTAAAACCAATTTATTGTCTATTTTAATAGTACAAAATTCAATAATTATTCCCAAACTATCATATTTTAGTGAATAAATTATTTCATTCTCATATTTACCCTAAGATATAATTGGGGTAATTTTTGTATATTTTTATACATTTATTTGGTATTTTTTAAGCTAATTGCATATAATTATAATTATGGCCTATTTTACGATTAACAACATTCTATAATTATAAAATCACTGTTAGTATTTTTACATTAATATTTATATGTTATTAATTTGTGCAGTACCTTTAATTTATTTTCAAGTCATTTTTTACTATTTTTATAAATTAAAAGGGGAAAATTGGCTATTTAAATGACAGTCCTTTTGTATTTCAATTTTAGCCCAAATTGGACCCCCAATCTCAACCACAAAATCGCACAACCCAATTCTATTACAACCCGACCCATACCCTTTCCTATCATACCTAAACCCGGCCCCCATTCGACCCATTTAATCCCAGCCTTTGATCTTTTAGATCAACGGCTCCCCTCGTCCCTTTCCTTTTTAATTCAAACAACCCCTTACCCTACCTCATTTTCTCCCTCAGCCGCCACCTATGAAACCCTCCACTTTCTCAAACTCTCTCAAGGGTTCTCCAACCCTAGCCGCCTCTTGCCGTCTCAGACCAGAGATCCACCGGAATCTATGGCGGGATCTCACACCCACCCCCTGTTGCTCTTATACACCGGTTTTATAAAGATTCAAGGCCTGACCTTGAAGATCTCTACCCAGATCTCCTTCGATTCAGGTTCCATGGTCGTCTCCGGCTTTACTCCGGCATATCGTGGACGTTCGAGCCTGAGTCTAACTTTTCCGGCTTAGATCCACGAGTTTTCCAGGCCTTTCTGACTTCTAGGTTTCTTCTGAAACCCTAACCTTTCGAGGTTCTCCTGATTTCTCTAGATCTGTCCTAGATCTGTGTTTATCTTGGGGTCTCAAACGTTTTCTCAAAAGTTTCTTTCAAAACATGCTTTTTAACCTTTTAATCTTCCCCGATTTAGGGTTTCTTTGATCTTTTAACATGCTCTACTGTGCTTCTTATATGTTTCTTCTGCTACATCTCTTCTATGATCCTTATGTGTTTCTTCTACTGTGTTTCTTCTACCTTGTTCTTACGAGTTCTTCTACTGTATTTTTTTGCATGATTGTTCTTTATTATGTTATCCATGAGTTTCTTTTATTGGGAAATAAGTGTTCCTTTATGATTTCTGCTCTTATTCCGTTAATATTTTTGCCTGACTTACTTATCTTCATCTCTAGACTCGATTAATGGTAAAAAACCCTAGAATTTGGGGGTTCATTCGAGTTTAGAGGTTATTTGTTATGTGATTTGTTTGTTTCTTATCTCTGAACGTGTTGATTTCAAAACCCTAGTCTCTTTTGACCTATTTGTGTTCCTGAAGTTGCTTCCTCTACTGTTCGACTGAGTTTCGAGATCTTTGTGTCAACTTTGTTTCTTCATACGATTCTGACCTCTTTACTTGACCTTTCGCATGCTATCTGGTATTCCCTCTTCTCTGAGATGATTACCAGGTTCCTATGGTCCTCTACTCACTGATTTTCTTTGATTGCATGACACTTTTCTTTGTCTTAAATCAAGCCTCGCATGCTTAATGTTTATGCACTCTTTATAGATCAAATGTCCCTCTCAAAATAACCTTGATTGTGGACTGATTTCAAATCTCTTTGTGTAATTCTGATTGCACTCTTGAATTGATTCTTTCCTTTATTGTTTTGATTTCCTTTGTT
>NC_031994.1:49961686-49981221 GCF_001879085.1 Nicotiana attenuata
ACTAAATAAATTTATAAAAATATGAAAAAAAACTACCTTAGCTATATTTTAGCATAAATATAAAAATCCAATAAATGAATTACCAAAAATAATAGTTTGGGAAATAATTATTGGATTATTATGGATAAAAAAGGGAAATAAATTAATTTAAAAACCTTTAAAAATTATGGAAAAATAATAAAACATTTGGGCATATATATATATATATATATATATATATATATATATATATATATGCTATTCTGAAAGCATTTGTATGTAAAAAAAATACATAGGGAAAAAATTGGGTATCAACAGCTGCCCCTCTTTACCCGAGAAGGATGAAAGAGTTGTCGGGTAAAGATATGATGGCCAATTTTGACCGAACGAAATGGTTTTGAAGAGATTGACCGTGCTCTGGTTCCTGAGCTGCCTACATATCCCTGGTCTTACAGGAATCAGGCCACATGTAGTTCAGGATCCGTCGGTGGAGTATGCCGATGGAGATCTTTCAAGAACGGACGCGATACTTAGGTTAGGATGGGTGGTTAAGAGTCTAATAGGGCAGCGGGAACCGGAGCGGGATTGCTCCTGCTGAGATGGCTGTTGCTCGCTGGTTTACCTGCAGATAAGCAATACACGCATGTATTGTGCATAAATTTAAACATGATGCAATTTCCCGTCGGACGATGAATGCTGTCCTCGGACGGTTAGGATGACGTCCTCAGACCATGATGTCCTGGGCCATGAAGCATATAATAAAGAATTCGCAGGCTATGAAATGATGCTCTCGGGCTATGAGAATGATGCCTCCGAGCGATGATGCCTTTGAATAATGATATGCAGGAGATAAAAGGAGTCCTCAGGCCATGGCATGGTGTTCTCGGGCTATGCGAATGGTGCCTCCAAACAATGACGCCCTTGGACAGTTTGGCGATCTTTCTGCCCATGAAATGCAATAAATGGCGATCTTTCAGCCGATGCAAGAATGTACATAAAATGGCAATCTTTCAGCCGGTGCGGGATTTAAATGAAGTGGCGATATTTCAACCATTCAAAAAATGTAAGTAAAATGGCGATCTTTCAGCCGATGCATGATTTAATGAAGTGGCGATATTTCAGCCATGCAAAAATGTAAGTAAAATGGCTATCTTTCAGCCGATGTAGATGTAAATAAAATGGCGATCTTTCAGCCGATGCAGGATTTAAATGAAGTGGCGATATTTCAGCCAAGCAAAAATGTAAGTAAAATGGCGATCTTTCAGCTAATGTAAGATTTAAATGAAGTGGCGATATTTCAGCCGATGTAGATGGAGGTAGAGCTTAACCTCGGAAGGCAGAATGGTAGCCTTATGCAATGCAAAAATGCGGATAGAGACAGAGCTTAGTCTCGGAAGGCAGAATGGTAGCCTTATGCAATGCAGGAAATGCAGACGGAGGTAGAGCTTAACCTCGAAAGGCAGAATGGTAGCCTTATGCAATGCAAGAATGCGGATGGAGACAGAGCTTAGTCTCGGAAGGCAGAATGATAGCCTTATGCAATGCAGGAAATGCAGATGGAGGTAGAGCTTAACCTCGGAAGGCAGAATAGTAGCCTTATGCAATGCAAGAAATGCAGATGGAGGTAGAGCTTAACCTCGGAAGGCAGAATAGTAGCCTTATGCAAAAGATGAAAGACAAATAGTAGTAAAAATTCTTAGCTGATAGCTGGTAGCTGATTGTGATATTGTGGCTGCTGGGGATATTGCATGCGAATAGCAATTGTGAGGTGATCATTCAGAGAGTTGTATTCCTGAATAGTATGAGTGTGTAATATATAATTTTGCGACTTGGGTGCCTGCATCCAAAGAGAAATCATGAGTTTTGTAAAGGGGAAAGGTTAGTTTGTGTCCCCGCTGACTTTGCTTGCCCTGCTCAGCTTTGATCTGATGACACTGTGGGTATCATTGGGGTAGCGTTGCTAAACAGAGCAATTTTGCTGACAAACATGCATGATTTAGTAAAAATATAGCGTAATGCATAATTAAAAAAAAATAGTTTTCTTTAGATGTACCAGCGACCGAGACGTGGTTCAAGACATTGCAACTTCTCTTGCTACGGAATTTTGAGGGTCCTCCTCAAAATTCTGCCCCAGTTTGTTGGGTTGCTGCTTCTGACGGCTGCTTGCGATGATCGGCCTAAGTTACTTCGGAATTTTGAGGGTCCTCCTCAAAATTCNCTTATGCAATGCAGGAAATGCGGATGGAGGTAGAGCTTAACCTCGGAAGGCAGAATAGTAGCCTTATGCAATGCAGGAAATGCAGATGGAGACAGAGCTTAGTCTCGGAAGGCAGAATAGTAGCCTTATGCATTGCAGGAAATGCAGATGGAGACAGAGCTTAGTCTCGGAAGGCAGAATAGTAGCCTTATGCAATGCAGGAAATGCAGATGGAGGTAGAGCTTAACCTCGGAGGCAGAATAGTAGCCTTATGCAATGCAGGAAATGCAGATAGAGACAGAGCTTAGTCTCGGAAGGCAGAATAGTATCCTTATGCAAGGGATAAAAGGCGAATAATGATAAAAATTCTCAGCTGATGGCTGGTAGCCGATTGTGATATTGCGGCTACTGGGTATATTGTATGCGGATAGCTACCGTGAATAGGAGTGATAATTCCGAGGGTTGTATTCCTGAACAGTATGAGTGTATAATATATGATTTTGCAACTTGGGTGCCTGCATCCAAAGAAAAATCGTGAGTTTCTAAAGGGGAAAGGTTAGTTCGTGTCCCTGCTGACTTTGCTTGACCTGCTTGGCTCTGTTTTGGTGATACTGTGTGTATCCTTGGGGTAGCGTTGCTAAATAGAGCACTTTTGGTGATAGACATGCATGATTTAGCAAAATATAGCATAAATACATAGTTAAGAATAGTTTTCTTTAGATGAACCAATGACTGAGGTGTGGTCCACGACATTGCAACTTCTCTTGTTACGGAATTTTGAGGGTCCCCCTCAAAATTCTGCCCCAGTTTGCTGGGCTGCTGCTTCTGACGGCTGCTTGCGATGATCGGCTGAAACTACTTCGGAATTTTGAGGGTCCTCCTCAAAATTATGCCCCAGTTTCCAATTGCGGGGGGAAAGGAAAATCTATTGAATTGTGACCGAACCCATAAGGCTGCCTACGTATCCCCTCTTAAACGGGAATCAGGTCAGACGTAGTTCAAATTACATAAGGAAATCATAAATGGTTACACATAGTATCGTTTGACTGCATCTGAATTGATTGGTTTTGGCCAAACTTCCCCGTCCATTTCTGCAAGTATGAGGGCTCCTCCTGTTAGAACCCGGTGAACCATATATGGACCTTGCCAGTTGGGAGAGAACTTCCCTTTGGCTTCATCTTGATGTGAAAAAATCTTCTTTAACACCAGTTGCCCCGGTGTGAACCGTCTTGGTTTGACTCTCTTGTTGAAAGCTCTGGACATTCTGTTCTGATAAAGCTGACCATAGCAAACTACATTCATTCTTTTCCCTTCTATGAGAGTTAATTGCTCGTAACGACTCTTTACCCACTCCGCGTCTTCGAGTTCTGCTTCCTGCATGATCCTTAAGGAAGGAATTTCTACCTCGGCGGGAATGACCGCTTCTGTACCGTAAACCAGCATGTAGGGGGTTGCCCCAGTTGATGTGCGGACTATGATGCGGCACCCCAATAAAGCAAATGATAACTTCTCATGCCATGGTTTATGCCTTTCTATCATCTTTCTTAGTATCTTCTTGATATTCTTATTGGCAGCTTCCACGGCTCCATTCATCTGAGGCCTGTAAGCTGTGGAATTCTTGTGTTTGATCTTGAAGGTTTCACACATAGCTTTCATCAAGTCACTGTTGAGGTTGGAGCCATTGTCAGTAATGATTGATTCTGGAATCCCGAATCGACAAACGATACGATCACGGACGAAGTCTGCCACGACTTTCTTAGTCACTGCTCTGTAAGATGCTGCCTCGACCCATTTGGTGAAATAATAAATTGCTACTAGGATGAACCTTTGCCCGTTGGAAGCGGCCGGCTCGATTGGTCCAATAACATCCATTCCCCAAGCGGTGAAAGGCCATGGTGAGCATGTTGCATTAAGCTCATTGGGAGGTACCTTTATCATGTCGGCATGTATCTGACAGCGGTGGCATTTTCGGACATACTGGATGCAGTCCGTCTCCATAGTCATCCAAAAATAACCTGCCCGGAGTATCTTCTTGGCTAAGACAAAGCCGTTCATATATGGCCCACAAGTCCCGGCATGGATTTCTTCTAGTAGCCTGGATGCTTCTTTTGCGTCGACACACCTTAGTAATCCCAAATCCGGAGTCCTCCGATACAGGATTCCTCCACTGTGAAAGAACTTGTTAGACAGTCTCCGAAGTATGCACTTCTGAGTAGCATTTGCAAGCTCGGGATATTCTCCTTTGGCCAAATATTCCTTGATATCATGAAACCAAGGTTTTCCATCTGCTTCTTCTTCGACATGAGCACAATAAGCTGGCTGATCATAGATCTTCACGGGAATAGGATCAATGAAGTTCGTATCTAGATGTTGTATCATAGACGACAGGGTAGCCAATGCATCGGCGAACTCATTATGGACTCTGGGAACATGCTGAAACTCCATCTTTGTAAACCTCTTTCTCAACTCCTGTACATGATGCAGGTATGGGAGTATCTTGGAGTTCTTGGTTGCCCATTCTTCTCGGACCTAACATATAAGCAAGTCCGAATCTCCAATCACTAGCAACTCTTGGATATTCATGTCAATGGCCATTTTGAGCTTAAGATGCAAGCTTCGTACTCGGCCATATTGTTAGTGCAGGGGAACCTGAGCTTGGCGGACACCGGATAATGCTGGCCAGTTTCCGACACTAGGGCTGCTCCAATGCCAACTCCTTTGAAATTTGCCGCTCCGTCGAAAAACATCCTCCAACCATCATAGGACTCTGCAATGTCTTCTCCTATGAATGATACCTCTTCGTCCGGAAAATATGTCTTCAGGGGCTCGTATTCTCCATCCACAGGATTTTCGGCGAGATGATCCGCTAGTGCCTGTCCCTTGACTGCTTTCTGGGTCACACAGACAATGTCGAACTCACTCAGCAGGATTTGCCACTTGGCTAGCTTGCCAGTGGGCATGGGCTTCTGAAAAATGTACTTCAATGGATCCATCCTTGATATGAGATACGCAGTATAGGCACAGAAATAGTGCCTCAGCTTCTGGGCTACCCAAGTCAAAGCACAGCAGGTGCGCTCCAACAGAGAATATCGAGCTTCGTACGGAGTGAACTTCTTGCTGAGATAATAGATGGCCTACTCCTTTCTCCCCGTTTCATCATACTGCCCTAGAACACAACCGAACGCTCCATCCAATACCGCAAGGTAGAGTAATAGGGGTCTACCTGGCTCGGGCGGGACCAAAACTGGCAGTGTTGACAAGTATTCCTTGATTCTATCGAAGGCCTTTTGGCAATCATCGGTCCATTTGGTAGCGGCGTCCTTTTTCAACATCTTGAAGATCGGCTCACAGATAACGGTAGATTGTGCTATGAACCGGCTGATGTAGTTAAGTCTCCCCAAGAAACTCATTACTTCTTTCTTATTCTTTGGCGGTGGCAATTCTTGAATAGCTTTGACCTTTGATGGATCCAGTTCTATCCCTCGGCGACTCACAATGAACCCAAGTAGTTTTCCGGTAGGAACCCCAAATGCACACTTCGCGGGATTCAGCTTCAAGTTGTACCTTCTCAGTCTATTGAAGAACTTCCTCAAATCTTCCATGTGATCAGCGGCTTTCTTGGACTTGATGATGACGTCGTCTACATATACTTCGATCTCCTTGTGTATCATATCATGGAAAATGGTGGTCATGGCCCTCATGTAGGTGGCCCCTGCATTCTTTAACCCGACTGACATCATTTTGTAGCAGTACATTCCCCATGGCGTAATGAAAGCCGTTTTCTCAGCATCTTCTTCATCCATCCAGATCTGATGATACCCAGCAAAACAATCTACAAATGATTGCAACTCGTGCTTGGCGCAATTGTCAATCAGGATGTGTATGTTTGGCAAGGGGAAGTCGTCTTTTGGACTGGCCCGGTTGAGATCCCGGTAGTCGACACAGACTCTAACCTTCCCATCCTTCTTCGGCACTGGCACAATGTTGGCTAACCATGTTGGATACTCTACTACCCTGAGAACCTTAGCTTTGACCTGCTTAGTGACCTCTTCCTTGATTTTCAAACTCATATCTGGCTTGAATTTTCTGAGCTTCTGTTTTACTGGCGGACAGGCCGGATCAGTCGGCAGTTTGTGAGCCACAATAGATGTGCTCAGACCAGTCATGTCGTCGTACGACCAGGCGAATATGTCCTCATATTCTCTTAGAAACTCTGTATATTCTTCCTTCTCTGATGGTGACAAATGAATGTTGATTCGTGTTTCTTTGATGTTTTCTGCATCTCCCAGGTTAACACTCTCCGTCTCGTCCAAGTTGGACTTAGGCCTATTTTAGAAATTCTCAACTTCCTTAACAATTTCTTCCGGTGTATCATCTTCCTCTGAATCTATGTCCGTTTGTTGCGTTGTCTCGTTGCACGTCACAGTCATTAGTTCATCAAGATAAGTAATAGTAATGCTGTATAAGTAAAGTAATGAGAGAAAATAATAAGAGTATTTTAAGAAAACTGAGGTGCTTTGATAAATTCCATAAATGTTTTGAACATTGGAGCTCTTTCTTGCAAAAACAAAAACGCGAAAGGAAAGTAAACTAGTAAAATAAAATAGTGCATGGTGCTTGTTCAGCCTTGCTACCCCGAGGCATGCCGGGCTCTGGTGGTTCTGACGGTCTAGTTGTTGAGGCATGCTCCTCTGCTTACTGCCTGTATGGAAGGGCCTTCCTCCCCCTCCTCCTCAAAAATGACACAACAATCCATATCATCGTCTTCTAGGAACAAATTCCTCATTGCTGCTAGTGTTTCCTCTTCTTCTGACCCATAGATAACTTCGGCCGGTTGGAAAGTCTGTTCCAAGCATGGTATTGGGTGCTCCAATGGATAGTAAGGATCGCGCCAGGGCGGCGACCATTCATTGAATTCTTTCCAGGTATATTCGTACCCCAATCCGAAGGTGGTGCCGTGTTTCTTGAGCTTGATGGGCTTAGTGATTCCTTAGAGATTCTTGCCAAGTCCCTTGCCAGGTTCATACCCGCTCCAGTTCAATATGCTTTCAATTTTGTTGTCCCACCACTTATCCTTATCAACGGCGTTGACTCGCTCGATGTGGTGGTAAGTTTCCCCACCTATCCTTCTTCTTCCTCCAATTGCTGGAATGGTCTGGCGGCTGTATATGGGATTGCTGCTGTCGCCATGAATGATCACCTCTTGGTGGTTCCACTCAAACTTCACTGCCTGATGTAGTGTTGATGCCACGGCCCCGGCGGCATGAATCCATGGTCGTCCCAACAACAGATTGTAAGATGTCGGCAGGTCCATCACTTGAAAATCAACACCAAACCAAGTGGGGCCCATTTGCAAACACAAGCTAATCTCCCCAATAGTAGACCTTTGAGACCCGTCGAAAGCTTTAACGTTGATGGCCCATCCTTGATTTTATGCAGCCCTTTTCCCAATGTCCTGAGTGTCACCAATGGACAAATGTTGAGACCGGACTCCCCATCGACCAGGATCCGGGTGATAAAATAATCTTCGCACTGCACAGTGATGTGCAATGCCTTGTTGTGACTTAATCCCTCCGGTGGTAGCTCATCTTCGTAAAAAGTGATCTTGTGACTTTCCAACACCTGACCTACCATGTTAGCCATCTCTCCACTGGTGATGTTGTTTGGTACGTATGTCTCACTCAGCACTCTTAACAAGGCATTCTTGTGTGTATCGGAACTCTGTAGCAAAGCAAGGATAGAAATCTGTGCCGGTGTTTTGTTCAGTTGATCAATGACTGAGTATTCCTTTGCTTTTATCTTTCTCCAGAGATCATCGAGCCCGGTTTCTGTGATGGCTTGTCGACCAGAGGTCTGCTTACTCGACTCAGCCAAGTGTTCTAGGGTATAGACCCTGCCGGTTCTTGTCATACCCTGTGCCGCAACTGCTTCCCCGAATTTGGCTTTCCCTTTCTTCTTGCCTCGGCTGTGTAGTCCCATGGTATGGCTTTTGTGTGGAATGGTGTTATGGCTGTCATTGCTACTGGAATTAGCACCCTTGCTTTGGAAGGTAATACGGCAACTTCAAATGGCTCAGGCGCCTTTGGAGATCCAAACTCGACCTCAATTGGTGTTGGCGTCTTTGCAGAGGCTGGTGTTTCAAACTCAAGTGGTATGGACATGTTCACCTCGGCATCTTCAGAAGGCTGAATCTGGATTACAATCGGATTAAGGGTGACTGTTGGTTTCTTTGGGTCGTCGCCTTCTGCGATCAAACCAATTGATCATTTGGGGTCCCAATCATCCTCTATTTCAATCATGTGAACACCTCCTCCTTTGTGGTCTGGTAGAGGGTTATTGCGGACGTTCGGAGCAGGCTCTTTTGCCACGATGATCTAGTTGTCAATCAGAGCCTGGATCTTATCCTTCAGGGAGCGACATTCATCAATGGTATGCCCTTTCATGCCAAAATGGTATGCACAGGTTTTATTTGGGTTGACCCATTGGGAAGGGTTTTCAGGGGTTATAGCAGGGATAGGGGTGACATAACCAGCAGCTTTGAGTCTTTCATACAGCTGGTCGATTGGTTCGGCAATGGTAGTATACTGTTTGGGAGGTCTGCGGTCGAAATTTGGTCGGGGTCTAGGAAAGTTTTGACGATGGGGAGGTGATTGATAGTGGGATTATTGAGTGTTGTAGGCTTGGTAGACGTGTGCGGGTTGGGAATATCTGGGTGAAACAGGTTGGTATGTAGGAGGTGGAGGTGATTGATAAGTAGGTGGTGGAGTTTGGTAAGAAGGTGCGGGTGTTTGAAAATTTGGAGTGGGCTGATATGTAAGTGGAGGTATTGGATATGTTTGGTATTTGGCAGGTGATTTGGTTCTCTGTGCAACCATCACGGCGCCTACGTCCATTTTCTTGGACGTACCACCAGACTGTAGAGCCTTATTGGTGGCTTGCAGGGCTTCAAAGTTCGTAACCATACCACTCTTGATACCTTCCTCGTTTCTTTCTCCTAGCTTGATGATGTCAGAAAATTTATGATTCTCGATCAACATCAGTCTTTCATAATATTGCGGATCCTGAGCCCGGACATAAAACTTGTTCATCTGTTCTTCCCCTAAAGCAGGTCGAACCTTAGCAGCCTCTGATCTCTAACGAGTGGCATACTCGCGGAATGTTTCTGTGAGTTTCTTCTTTAAATTCTGAATGTAAAACACATCCGGTGCATTTTCCATATTGAACCTGAATCTTTCCATGAAGTCGGACGCGATACTCACCCAGTTTGACCACTTCTTTGGGTCTTGGCTAATGTACCAAGACAGAGCATCTCCTTTCAGGATCCTCATGAAAAAGCTTCATGCGGATCTTCTCGTCTTTTCCTACTCTAACCAGCTTGTCGCAGTATGTTCTCAAGTGAACCTTGGGATCCCCTGTACCATCAAACATTTCGAACTTGGGAGGTTTGTACCCCTCGGGCAGTTCGACATCGGGCTGTATGCATAGATCTTCATAGTTTGGCCCCTCAATTCCCTTACTTCCTTCAATGCCTTGAATTCTGGTGGTCAACTTCTTAAGCTCTTCGGCCAGATTTCTGATGAGCAAATCCTTATCATCGGACTCGGGTGTGCTTGAGATGGGCTGGGTGGAGTGTGGCACGGTCTCCACGTAGATGGGGGTGTTGTGTTGGGTGTGGCAGTGGTCATTTGTGGAGTTCAAAGGTTCCGGGATGAGTAGTGGAGTATTGTTGGGATCGTGGCAAGTATTGCAGTGGTGGTGAGGAGCGGGATGGTTTTGTTGCTTTGGGATATTTTGTGGAGGTATGGGATTCTGAGTTTTTGGGAAAGTAACTTCTGGAGTGGTGAAAGACTCGCCAAATTCCGGACCTGATCAAGTTCTTCTTGGAACTTCAATAGTTTTTGTTCTAGTCGAGAGGTATTTTCCTTGGAGACCAGAGCACCACGAGTGACCTCTACCCGTTCAGCTGAGTTGTTCGAATCTTCCATTCTTCTTTTGCTTTTCTGTCTGACAAGACTGGGAGGAGGAGTAGGTGGAGGGCCCCTGGATCTTGTAAAATATGCTGACGTTGCCAGAGTTCACGAACTAACCTTTGGGGAGGGGAATAAACAAAAAGTAAAAACAAAAAGGTGATAAGTCAGTAAGGATCATAAGGAAGGAAAAATTGTTGCAATATTTAAACACGTAGTGCAGGAAATATAAAGCGCGTCCTAATTTTGGGGACCTTGTTGTGCCCAAGGTAGGCCTAGCGACAAGTTAATTTGGAGAACTTAGAATGCTAAATGCCTCATTTTATTGATAAAAGGTAGACGAATCCCAAAACGACACTAAATAATAATTAAAAGTCACTAATGGCCATTGGCCTTATTACATCTTGTAAAGCAAAAATGGAAATTCCTATCTATTTGGTCCCAGAAGGACCTTCCCCAGACTCGGCATTGTTGGCTCCCTCGAACAGTTCTCCCAGCTCACGCAGTCCTAGTAGCAAGTAAGCCTTGGCCAGATGTCTGCCTTCCAGAATAGAGTAGCAGCTTCTATGATTTTGTTGTTGGGTTGAATTTCCAAGAGAGAAGGTAGGTTTCCCAGGTATTTCCTGACAAGAGCTTGATCACTGGAATGAAGATCTCCCCACCAGTTTAGCAATTTGGGGTGGATGTTGGTGACCATGCCGAATCTGGGGACTTCGTGCCTCATATTTCTGCAAGACAAAAGGTTAGGCCCTTACCCCCTCCAGACTCGACTACTAAATATCAATAATTGGCATAAAAGCTCTTTAGTTCTCCAAATAAATGCACAGAACGTGATAAGGTCCGTTTGGGTTTCAAGGAAACCCAGTGGACTTTGGACAAGGCTATCTTAAAGAGTCATTATGCGGACAACATAACTGACTCGGCTAGGTTTGACGATGATGCATGTACAATTAAACAGAGTAAGGTTTCTATGTGGTTTTAGACTGGTACCCTTGAGCGGACAACTCAAGAGAGAAAGGCGCGGAACCGTCGACTACACCATTGATCGACTGGTTTTACCGCAAATATGCCTTTGCTGGATTTAGGGGGTGATGATATCGGAAGGGCGCAACCACTCATTATAAGTGTTACTGTGGTCTTTTGTTTGGCACGAGTGGAATATGATGTTGAATATGCAGTTACAATAATTAAACAAGTTGTCACGTATTTGCACGTTCATAAAGTAATAATTACAACAGTTTATCATAATTTACAACAGCAGTAAAGCAAAGCGATAAAGGAAAGCGTTAAAAGAAAAGAAACAAAGAGCCAAGTTAGTTTCGTAGTAGAAGAAAGAATAAATACTTAAAGTCATTTAAACATATAAAGAAGCATAAAGTCATAAATAGCATGAAATGGTAAAAGCCTTAAAGATATCCCCAGCGGAGTCGCCACGCTGTCGATGCCCCCTTTTTCTCGCGAAATCGGGTTTATAACATTTGGGCGGACAACTCGTTTCCTTTTGGAAATTGGGTTTGAATTGAAGAGTCGCCACCTAATGATTAAGTGCATTAGGACACTAAGAAGAATTTTGATTTAGAAAACCAGAGATTGGATAAGGGCTTGAAATTATCTCGAGGGGAAGGTGTTAGGCACCCCTCAAGATCCACTAGTATGGTTCCCGGCCATGCTATAATCGTGACTTTAAGTGCAAACAACAAGCAAGAATTACAAATACGAGGAAGTTTTCACATAATGGTTGCGAGCAATTCAAATTAAAAGAAACTAAAGAAGCTGAAGTTTGGGAAGAAAGTAGTCTTTGAAATTCTGAAAATAAACAAGTAAAGGGAAGGGGTTTTCACATAATTACTACAAGTAATTGAAGTTAAAAAAAAGATTAAAGAAGCTGAAATTTGAGAAAAGCAGTCTTTTTAAAAATAAACAAGTAAAGGGAAGGGTTTTTCACATAATTACTGCAAGTAATTGAAGTTAAAAAGAAAGATTAAAGAAGCTGAAATTTGAGAAAAGTAGTCTTTTAAAAATAAACAAGTAAAGGGAGGGGGGGTCCTAATAATATGGATCACCCCACACAACACCCGATAACCGTTTATACACGTGGTGTTATCGCGTGGTCATCATATCCATATCTACCCTTTCCTACCCCGTTAAGGTATTAAAATGCGGAATAGTCTCGTTTTCTTATTGCATGCTACTACCCGCCCCAATCCTATCAGTCCCGGAGGTATTTGGGACTACTAATCCTAAAGGGAAGGGATGTGAGGTTTTATAGTTTCAAAGGACAAAATTCTAAGGCGACAATCAAAACACCTATGTAACAAATATGGGGGAGAAGCACATAACAGATAGAAAGGGCTCAAACAAACCTCCTTAAAAAAAAGAGAAGCATATAGTTTAACATGTCTTTACACGTACTGATTAGGGTCTATTTAAACTTAAAAGTTGTGGCAGAGTGATCTATTACATATTTCAGATAAGAAGCCCGAATCAGGCCTGCCTACTGGTTGTAGCTAATAAGAATCTGATTCAATTTTTAAGTTATCCTATGGCTTGCCTAAGTGTTAAACAAAACCTATAGGCATGATATCTATTAGTTCAGAAAAGAAGTATGCTGATTTAGGATAAGAAACTGTCAATTACAGGAGTATAAATTCTACAGTCATTGTTGTTACTACTGATTTTAGACTGGGCGATTCAGATTTTAGTCGATAACTCCTATAGGCATGCTTTCTAGGTGCTATTGATTTGAAAAAACATTTTTTTACAAGCGAACAAGAGTGCAGAAGTCCTATGGGCATGGTATCTAAATGCTGTTAGTTATTTAAACCTATAAACGGGTTTGTCTAGTGATAGATGCAGATGCAAAATTCAGGAAGTCCTATAGGCATAATATCTATATGATATACAGCGTTTCAGAGATGACTTATAGACATGGTCTCTATATGATGCAGAAATGCAGAACCTATAGACATAGTTTCTATATGAAATGCGTAACCTATAGACATGGTATCTATATGCAACACAGAAACGAAAGTTGAAAGCAGGATATAAGTGCAGAAGTATAATAATCACCTATGAACATGATATCTACCCCTTTTTGCATGCATGATTTACCCCCCCCCCTCCCTTCACTAAAAGCCCCAATAGTTATCACAAGTTGTTATAGCCCAGAATAAATAAGAAAAGGTAAAATTACATCAGAGAAACTAAAAAATTTACAACCAAGGAGAGCCTGATTCATGTTTCCTGCCTGAAGCATGAAGTAAACAAACTCCAAAGACCAAAATCCAAAGCCTTTCTCATTTGGGTGTGTCAGAGTTCCCAAGAGCCCCATGGACTCCGGGCAGTGCTTACACCCAAATACAAGATTAAGTCATAGTGCAGTGTGGAAGAGCCAGCCCTCAAGTGTCCAAGTTCAGAGGGAGCTCAAGGTCCCAAGGCAAGGCTCACAGGAGGGGGGCAGAACTTAGAATTTAGGAGTGAGTGTAAGTGCAGAGAAGGGATTCTGGGGAAAAGCAAAGATAGGCTGGTGGTCATACCTAGCAATTGAAAGTGCTGGCACACCCCAACCAGCCTGTTAGACATATTGTTTGGGAGTTAGGATCCCCTAAGGGATCAAGTCCAAACATGAGCAACAATTTGGATGTTGCCATGTTCTGAACTTCAACTCAAATACATAGAAGGGGACAGGGGTGCAGGGATTCACAGTAGAAACATACGCAAAGAAGTTGACATGCTAATTAACATTAAACATAGGCAGTAAAGCAGACAGGGGTGTAGGGATTCACAGTAGAAACATACGCAAAGAAGTTGACATGCTAATTAACATTAAACATAGGCAGTAAAGCAGATAGGGGTGTAGGGATTCACAGTAGAAACATATGCAAAGGAATTGACATGCTAATTAACATTAAACATAGGCAGTAAAGCAGACAGGGGTGTAGAAGCTGTAAAGTAAACACATTGGGATGAGGCTGAAAACCAAACTAGAACATACCAGTTTCAGGGAAACAAAAGAAGAGAAAGCAGTAGTCTTGTAAAGCCAAAGTGCAAGCAAGCAGTTAGAACACTATGATTTTAGAAGAGAACTATGAGATTGAGTAGTGTAAAAGTGTTGAATTGAGAGTGTGTAATTGAAAGTGTCTGAAAAGTTGAATTCGAGGTTTTGTTGTGAGAAAGGAGTCTTGCCCTTTTTATATTGTAGAAGGCAAGCAGAATAAGGTAGGAGAATAATTTAAAAAAAATCAGTTGTCAATCAATTACACAAGTTTCCCTTTAGTTAAGGGATTCTGATTTCAAACGGGTAAAATAATTAAGGCAAGAGGTTGATCAAACACTTTTCCAAAGCAGTACAAGAAGGGTAAATACATAGAGATTTATTTAAGGAAAAAGTTTGATAGCACACGGTTTGTGCAAAATAAGGAAAGGCAATCAATCAACAGCCAGTAAAATCAGCAATTGAAGATTTCATGTGAATGAACCAGGTCAGGAAGATGGGAAAAATCTCGACTTAAGGAAAATCAGTACTAATCAATTAAACCTAAAAGAGGATTCTGAATCAATCAAAAGTTGAAAACCTTTTTGGAAGAAAGGATTCATCACACATATAAAAACATACAGCCATGCTCAAGTACGAAGAACTGTCATACCAATCAATAGAAGAGTCTAGCATAGAAAAAGTTTAGAGTCATAAACAAAGAAGTTCAAGCTCAGTTTATAGACTCAGAGTGAGTCTAAGAGAGTCCAGGGTTCCAAAATAGAACCCTAGTCCAAACACAAGATCAAAACTCGCCAAAACCCCAAATCCTAGGGTTTCCAACTCGAATCAAATACAGAGACGAGGAGACAAATAATTGAAACAGGTTCAGAGGTCTCTTTCAGAGACTTATGAGAAAACAAACAGATACAATAGCAAGTTTGAAACAATAAAGTGAAGAAACTGATTCGAAGCATAGTGAGGGTAGAAGGAACATGTTTTAAGAAAACCTGGGACTTAAACAAGTTCAGAAGCGAAAAGAGGTAGTATAACACTTAAGAAAACAGTAGAAGAAACATGTTTAAAGAGAACTCAAACAAGGTCCAGTAAAAGGGCAAACAAAGAACTTAAGAACTCCGTAGGAGATACATACAGTAGGAGAACACAAAATACCAGAAAATATATCAGCAAGTCATAGAGGAAAAACACAGTAGGACGAACATGTAAGCGTGGTGTATAAACACAGTAGAAAGACAAGGCACAGAAGAACATATATAGTAGAGAAACATAAGAAAGCAGTAGAAGCATATGTGTGACAAATATACACAAAGGAGAAGAAAAGTCGGAGAACAGTTTGAGATTTTCCAGAAACCCTAAACCGAAGAGAAGTAATATTTGAAAGAAAAAATTGGGGAAAACGTTTAAGAACTCAAGTAGAGCACAAATATAGAACCGATTTAAGAAAACAAACAAAGAAAACCTCGAATAGCTAGGGTTTCAGAGGAACCCTAAAGCGAGAAAGGCTTGGAAAAGGTCCGATCTAAGTCAGATGAGTCAGAACCAGGCTCGAAATGCTTTGGATATGCCGGAGCAAAGCCGGAGAGGCCATGGAACCTTGAATCGGAGAAGATCTGAACGGACACCATCGAGGTCAGACCTCGAAACTTTGAACACCAAGCGTTCAAGAGCAGAGGGAGGTGAGTATAGGCCATCCATGGCCTGAGAGGCCATGGATTCCGGTGAGATTGAGGTTGAACATGGTAGAAGACGATTAGGGTTTCAAGAACCTTCGAGAGAGTTTGAGAGAGTTTGAGAGAGGAAAGGAATTCAGGGGCGGCTGATAGAGTGAAATGAGTTAGGGTTGGGGGTTTGGGTGAATTAAAATGGTAAGGGGAGATCGTGGCCGTTGATCAGATTGATCAACGGCCTGGATTAAAAGGGGTTTGGGTCGGGTAATTAAAACGGGTTAAGGGTATGGAATTGGGCTGGTCCGGTTGGGATTCAAAATTGGGTCAATTAGGGGGGGTCAATGTGGCTATAATCGAAATGTAATGGGGCTGCAATTGAAACGAAATGAGGCCAAATTTTAAATAGCCAGTTTTCCCCCTTTTATTTTATAAAAATAGTAAAAATGATTTTGAAAGCAAATTAAAAGTACTGGATCAGTTAATAATATATAAATATTAATTTAAAAATATTGGAACCAATTTCATAATTATAGAATGCTATTAATTCTTAAAATAGGCTAAAATTACAATTACATGCAATTTATCCATTAAAATACTAAATAAATTGTAAAAAATGTATAAAAATTACCTTAGCTATATTTTGGTATAAATATGAGAGTAAAATAAGTTATTCACCAAAATGATAATTTTGGGAATAATTATTGGTTTTTGTACTGCTAAAAATGGGCAATAAATTGATTAAAAAATTGATTTAGAAATCCTTTAAAGATTAGGCAAAATACTAAAACACTTGGGCATACTTATATATGCTATTTTGAAAGTATTTGCAAGAAAAATACTTAGGGAAAAATTGGGTATCAACAATTGCTTTGGCTGAGGAGGTATATATGAGCCTTCGTTGTTTATGTGCTTCCCCTGTTATTGTGCTGCCCTATATATTTTGTATGTCGCCTTAGATTTTTCTCCTTTGAAACCCCAAGTCAGCCTAATATCCCTCCCTTTTAGGAATAGTAGTCCTAAATGCCTCCGGGACTGATAGGAATGGGGCGGGTAATAACATGCAATAGTGGTCGAGACCAATCCGCGCTTTAGTACCTTAACGGGGTGGGAAGGTTAGATATGGATATGATGACCGGTGCGCTAATACCACGTGTAGCCCTTCTTTGAGGAGTGATTACCGGGTATTGCATTGATGTGATCCATATTATAAATAAACCTAGGACCCCTTCCCCTCTCTTTCTTTGTCTTTAAAGTATTATGACTTCTTTTCAAAATCAGCCCTTTTATAACTGCTCTTTCATACTTTGTTTACTTTCAAGCATTTGTGCATTCAATCCCCTCTTATTTGAGCCTTATCTGCTTACATGTTAATTGCACCAAATTCACAAAGAACTATCTGGCCGGGAACCACACTAGTGGATCTTGAGGGGTGCCTAACACCTTCCCCTTAGGATAATTTCAAGCCCTTACCCTATCTCTGGTTATCAGAAAATGTAGTTGTAGTGAACTTTGTAGGTGTCCTAATGCACCCTAAATCATTAGGTGGCGACTCTTCAAAAAATGCAAAACCCAGTTCCCAAAAGGAACGAGTTGCCCCATACCCCAAAATGTCATAAACCCGATTCTCCCGCCGCGAGGAGGAAAAAAAGGGGGCGCGACAGCATGGCGACTCTACTGGGGATAATTAGGCTTTTACCATTTCAGATTGTACTTGTGAATTTGTGCTTTCCCTTTATATGCAATTACTTGTTTAAATTCCTTTAAGCGTTTAATTTCTCTTACAAGGCAAAACTGACTCGTCTTCTTCTTTTCTTTTCTTTATTGCTACTTTACTGTTATAAACTATTGTATTTACTGCTTTCTTAAACATGCAAATACGTGACAACATGCTTTTTAATTATTGCATAATCATGCTCAACATCATATTCCACTCGTGCCAAACAAATACCATAGCAATGCTTATAATGAGTGGTTGCGCTCTTCCTATATTATTACCCCCTAAATTCGGAAAGGCATATTTGTGGTAAAACCAGTCGATCAACGGTGTAGTCGACGGTTCCGTGACTTTCCCCCTTGAGTTGTCCGCTCAAGGGTACCAGTCTAAAACCCCATAGAAACCTTGCTCCGTTTAAATTGTGCATGCATCATGGTCAAACCTAGCCAGATCAGTTATGTTGTCCATATAATGATCCTTTAAGATAGCCCTGTCCAATGTCCATTAGGTTTCCCTAAACCCAAACGGACACCATCACGTTCTGTGCATTTAATTGGAGAACTAAATGCCTAATGCTAATTGTTGATATTAAATAGTCGAGTCTGGTGGAGGTAGGGTCTAACCCTTCTGTTTTGCAGATAATGAGGCACGAAATCCCCAGATTCAGCATGGTTACCAACATCCACCCTAGACTGCTAAGCTGGTGGAAAGATCTTCACTCTAGTGATCAGACTCTCGTCCGAAAATATCTAGGAAATCTACCTTCCCTCCTGGAAATTCAACCCAACAACAAGATCATAGAAGCTGCCACACTGTTTTGGGATTGTGAAAGGGCTGTGTTCCGCTTTGGGGACATTGAAATGACACCCTTGCTAGAAGAAATAGGAGGATTGGCCAGTTTGGTGTGGGAAACTCCGGGTTTGCTAATGTCTGAGAACCGCAAAGGTAGGGGCTTCCTGAAAATGATGGGTTTGAAGAAGAATCCAGAATTAACACGCTTGAAAGATTCATACATTCCTTTTGATTACTTGTATGAAACGTACGGTCACAGCAAATCTTACCGTACTTACTCTGGCGAATTTGCCCTCACATCTTTGGGGCACATCCACCGCAGAGTTTTCGTCTTCATGTTCTGTTTCCTGGGGCTGGTCGTGTTTCCAATGAAGAAAGCAAGGATCCACACTAGGCTAGCTATGGTAACCAAAACCCTAATGGAAGGGATTGATGGGCAGGCGTTCAGCACCGTACCCATGATTGTTGCAGACATATACCGAGCTTTGGAGAAGTGTCAGCAAGGAGCCAAACACTTTGAAGGTTGCAGTCTATTACTCCAACTCTGGCTCATGGAACATCTCCAGAGAGGCGAATATCGACAAGAGATCCGGCGTAGGGACTGGGATGATCACATCGCTTTCCATCACCCAAAGTGAATGAATTACATCCCCGATATGTTTGCTCAGCCGGAGGATGCTAAAGGATGGGTCGAATTGTTTGACAATTTGACCGATGAGCAAATTCAGTGGATGTTCGAATGGTTTCCAATGGAGGAATTCATTGCCCGATCAAGAGACGCACCTTTTCGGATATTGATCGGTCTCAGGGGGACATACCCTTACGTCCCGCTTCGGGTAATGAGGCAAGCTGGAAGGAAGCAGGTTATACCCAGGGTCGACAAGATGAATCATTTCTGAGATGACTTCCAAGAGGATGATAGTCCTTACAAGTGCCAAGCACAGCATATGTGGCACTGCAAGATCATAATGGGAAGAGATACCATCGAGCCGGACATGTACCATGCTGGTTGTGCTCCTTTCTACTCGGGTTGGTTGGAAGACAGCCATGATGGTTTGGGCCAGCCAGGGTTTGCTCAAGGTCACAGGGTTATAGATGAAAGGGCCGAGGCACATATCAAATACAACCAATTACGCAATAGAATCCGGGAGTGCGAAAGCGAGCACTGCGAGATACAAGAATCTAGCCAGAAGTTAATTGAGGAATAGAAGGACATGGCTGTTAG
>NC_031994.1:49981321-50009582 GCF_001879085.1 Nicotiana attenuata
ATTATCTAGGAGGGCCCTGAAAATTTTAAATTAAATCCCACTATTCAGGAGGGTCCTGAACACTTAAAACTAAATCCCATTATCCAGGAGGGTCTTGAGAAGCCTAGAATGAACTTTCTTGAGCCATGCTCTCTTCCTGGAGGATCTCTGCAGAACGAACAAAATTCATTACCCCTGAACCATGCTTTCCTCATGGAGGGTTCCTGCATATCGAACAAATTTCTTTCCCCTTCTCAAACCGCCTTTGTGCTGACATAATTTGGGCACAACACTTGAAAAATTTAAGCTTCCAAGCTTTGATTTGGACATAATCTTCGTCCCTGTTTCAAACAATAAAAACTTGTGAGCTTAAACATGGTGGTTGGTTTGTGGCCTTCACTTTGAGGGCGATTGCTCCTTCACTTCCCATGATAACTTTGATTTCAACTCTAAAGACCTTGCTTGTTTATAGACTAACCACTTTCTCTGTCACCCTTATCCCAGAAGATACCTCTGATTCGTTCAAACCCAAACCCTCTATCTGTTGCATTGTGCTCATAAATTGACATATACCGAACCTTTGTATTTCACATGAATCCCAAAGCACGTTGATTGTTACCAACTCAACGCGTATACTGTTCTTTCCTGACGTATGCCACTTTGATGTGCTAGCCAGATTCCGTTTTGTGCAAATGGAAAGCTGGTGGCACATTTTGAAGTCATTTCTCACTTGTTCTGACCAAACAGACTCAAGAAGAGGAAGTAAACAAGACAAAAGGAACTGAGTAAAGGACAATGGAAAAAGATGATTCCTAATAAGAAAACTACAAAGTAGAAACTTATCAGATGTGGATACCAACTCTAATGACCATGACATGCACCTTTTGGATTAAGTGGCCTAATCTATCAAGCAAGTCTAATGTTCAACTCTTGTTGTACCTCTGAGTCGTGAAACTGGGCTTCCATGCTCCGATTATCCTATCTGATTCACGGTCCTTATTCACTTGTAGTGCCCGAAGGGTTTTCACCATCAAGCCTTTCTTATTTTGTTCTTTCTCTTAGCTTACCGTCGCCTTATGGTGCCCGTGAAGGTTTTCACTGATAAGACTCTCTCATTTTGCTCTTTTCTTCTTTTTTTCTCTGATTCTGTAGATGACAAGGCATTAACCATGATAGAAACAGCATATGCTCCTGGCATGTCTGACTCGGCACTCTCAAAAATTATCTGGGAGGTCTTTTTTGTACAGTAATATGGCTTTTGGACAAGGTTAGAAAGAAAGGATATCATAAAGGCTCAAAATAAATAAGACAACGGGATTAATTTATTTACAACTTTTGGAATCCAGTCTAAAAACTTTGCCCTAATTTCTAAAACAATGGAATTTGATTCTCTTTTTTCTGTTTTTCTTTTCGAAATGGAATTTCTAAGAAAGACTGCCCCCACTCTCTACTTCGTGGGATTATGAAATATTTTATTTGGTATGACCGAACCGTAAGGCTGCCTACATATCTTGTGGTGACAAGAATCAGGTCGAACGTAGTTCAAAAGACTACTTTTTGTTACTATTTGCCTTTTTCTTTTTTTTCTTTTTCTTTTTTTTTTTAATTTTCCTTTTGGAATGAACTTTCTAAAATAAACCTATGGGGTCATGAACTTTTTTTTTGTATGACTCTAACTTGATTCCAAAAGAGGGGAGGTCAAAGAAATCAGTACATGCTCAAAAGGGTATCAAATGGTATAAGTGTTTGGGTAGCTGAAAGAGGGCCTCCCAATCCCTGAAAATGCCAGGTACAACACATGCAACTTGAAATGAAAAAAAAAAAGAGCACACACAACATTTATTTTACAGCTTCGGCATTAATATCACTGATATGCCTTCCACTTTTTTTAGTGCCTTGTCAAGTACAAAACTCTCGTTGGGTGATTCCCTCTTCACAATGGATATCCTCCATCAATTCGGAGCAAACTTTCTTGACTTCATCTTGTAACTTGAGATGCACTTGAACTCAAAGTTGATTGCTTCAAATTGTCCGGGATGCACTCTCCTTTAACGAATTCTTGTCATCCTATTAACTTCCCAAATTATTTTCCCCAGTTTCACACAATTCGGGCTTTACAAATTTGTTTCAAAATGATCTCAAAATGTCCAAATCTGTACTTGTTCCCCTCAACTGCCCCTATCATCTTCAAATTTGTTTCATTGCTTCATGATTAGACTAACTTTTAAGACCAAACCTAGAATTATGCGCGCATGTCATGTCACTAGAGCCAGCATGAAAAGAACTATAAAAGGAGAAGAGAACTAAACAAAAAATGACTAGAATTACAGAAGACAGGAAATTGCATTAGACAGACGGTGAACGGGTTTGAACAACAAAACAAGTAAAATAAACTGGGGTTACAACCCCGGAACAAAACTAGACAACATTAAACGAGCTACTACGACTAAACAAACTAGGTATAATAAAAGGATAGAAGGGTTTGAGTCACAAGACATTATCCGAATTGCAACCCTGAAATAATCCGGACAACAGAAATCACAACAAAATAAACCACCAGAACTCCCCCCTGACTAGCCAAGAAAAGAGTGTCTTTCCAATCACCAAGCCCAACATCTTAGCCACTGAGTTCCACATCAATATCACCAACACCTTTACCCACTTCAATATCATTAACTTCAATTAGCAAGTTCCGAAGGGGATTCGCATACCCCCTGTCACTGTCCTTGATCACAAGTATCCCTTCTTGAATCATTCTTTCTATTTCCCTTTTCAAAGCACAACAATCTTTGATGCTATGCCCTTGGACATTAGAGTGGTACATGCACCGTACAGTAGGATCAAATTTTGTATATGGGTCCGGAGTATAGCCGAGGAGCGGCTCAATCAGGCCAGAATGTTTTAACTTCTCAAACAGGCTTGTGTAGGATTCTTCAATTGGCGTGAAACTATTTCTTTGCCTTTGTTTCCCTCCATGCCTATGTTTTATAAGGTTATAGGGTTCTTGAAAATGTTGTGAAGGCACACGAGAACTTTGGGGTGCTGGTGTTCGCCCTAGGGAGTGACCTAGTGATTAGATAGATGGTCAGATGTTGTTCAGAGAATAATACTAGGGTGGGTTATGTGGAGCTTGGGGATGTTCATGGGGTAGGTATTGAGGCTGAAAGTGTTTAGCAGGAATGCCTACTGGATCCTGTCGTTGGCGGGGCTCAGCAACATCTTTTCTATCAATGGGAGGACTATCCGGAGCAACTTGTTCGTTCCATCTGAACCGAAACTCCCTAAAATTGTCCTTGGGTTTCTTTTCCATCTGAGATAGGGAAGAGCGATCTAGGACAATGTCTATATTGTACTAAAAGTGTCGCACAAAATCTTGAGTCATGTCATCCCATGTATGCCGCTTACCGACATCTTGACGAGTATGCCATTCCAAAGCTGCCCCAGTCAGGCTCTCACTGAAATACGCCATCTGCAACTCATCTTTCCCGCCAACACTTCTCATTTCACTACAATAACCCCTCAGATGGACTACTGGATCTCCGCGCCCATCATACAAATTAAACTTTGGCATCTTAAACCCTTTCAGCTTTCTGGATATCTCATCTTGCTCCACTGTCTTAGCAAGCTTTTCAGTTTCACTGGGAGGCTCAAAATGAGGAGCGTGAGAGTATGGATCCGAGACTTTGAAAGTTGGTTCTAGAGCATAGTGTTGGGCATCGGGGACTTTGAACACAGTCTCATTAGAGGATCGAGGAAAAGTAGCTGGAGGAGAAGCTACAAGAGCATGAGTGGCCATAGGAGCGGGATATGAGGTGGTTTTGGCGGGTAGATTGTGAAAAGGTTGTGGGGAGATATCAGCAGTAGTGGGAATCTAGATTTGTGATAGTGGTGGGATAGTTGCAGGTTTTTCAGTGTAGTTAGCGGGGAATGAAGGTGGAGGATGTCCCCTGATCCAAGTGTCACAACCCTATACCCAGACCCGGTCGTGATGGCGCCTCTCGTGAAGACAAGGCCAGCCGACACATTTCCAATCCACTCTTTAAGAAATTAAACAATAAGCATTACATCTAAAACATGATATAAACTCAAAAGTAAGAATGACAATACAAAACAATTTGCGGAATACAACCCAACTCAGCCCGATACCGGGGTGTCACTAGTCATGAACATCTACTAAGGTGTAAGTACAACTGACAAAGTCTGAAATGTACTAAGTACAGACTAATAGAATAAAGAGGGAGAAAAGCAATGTTGCGAACGCTAGCAGCTACCTTGCTAAACTCCGGTGACTCTGCCTCAGCTCAGCCAATGCCCGTTACCGGGTGCTGAAGTACCTGAATCTGCACACAAGGTGCAAGGAGTAAAGTGAGTACTCCAACTCAGTGAGTAATAATCATAACTAAAGTCTGAATGGTAAGAAAACACGAAAAGTGCATCAACATGCTGTATAGAAGCAGTTCAAAAAAAACACCAGTAAGAAAGCAATGAAGCTGTAAAATCCCATAAAATATCTTAGCTCAGTTTAAACTTCTTTGAAAATGACTTTTTCAACAGTTACGCAAATGAATGCAGAACAACTAGTGCTAACAAAGCACAGAAATCCGCCCCTCGGGCATAAATACACAATTAAGCAGGTAAATGACAGGCAAATAAGACAGATAAGCACATAAGGTTCGCCCCTCGGGCACAATGTCAACAAATCCGCCTCTCGGGCACTATGTCAACATATCCGCCCCTCGGGCAATCTCTTAGAACAGTACCAGCCCCTTGGGCAATCACATAGAACAATACCAGCCCCTCGGGCTATTTCTCACATCACAATGGGTACCCGCGCTCACTGGGGGTGTGCAGACTCCTAGAGGGGCCCCTTACGGCCCAAGCGCAATAACAAGCCATCTCGTGGCATCAAATCTAGGCCCTCGGCCTCATATCAATCAAGCCACCTCGTGGCATACATATCTCAGGCCCTCGGCCTCAAATCAGTATCAGTGTTTCCTCACAACATAGGCCCTCGGCCTTACTCAGTCAAAAATCCTCACAAGCCCCTCGGGCAATAGCAAAACAGTGTTTCTCAGCCCAAACATCATTTAAAATATCATTTAAGTCTCAAAAACTGAGTAAAAATGGCTGAGTAGTGAAACAGTGGAAAATAACATGATTGAGTTCAAGTAGTAAGTCAAAACAATGAGGAAATATCAATAAAAAGCCCCGAAGGGTTCAAATAGTTGGCACGAAGCCCAAATATGGCATTCAGCCCAAATAATGATGATAACAAATAGATTTCAGTCAAATACGCGGTAAAATCATCAATCGGGACGGACCAGGTCACAGTCCCCAATAGTGCACGACCCCACGCTCGTCATCCAGCGTGTGCCTCACTCAATATAGCACTAGGATGTGCAATCTGGGGTTTCAAACCCTCAGAACATCAGTTACAATCATTACTCACCTCGATTCGGTCCAAACTTTAGCCCGCGATGCCTTTGCTCACACGAATCGACCTCCGGATGCTCCAAATCTAGCCACAATCAGTACAAAATCATTAAAATATGCTAAGGGAACGGAGCCCACTCAAAAATATCCAATTTACAACAAAAATCCCAAAATTGCTCAAACCCAGCCCCCGTGCCCACGTCTCGGAATCCGACAAAAGTCACATCAATAGAATCTTCGTCCTCACACGAGTCTATACATACCAAGAACATCAAAATCGAACCTCAATTGCCCCTTCAAATTTCCAATTTACACTCTCCAAAGTCAAGCCCTAGTTTCCAAATTTTAGGCTTTAATTTCCACATATTTCATGATTAAACAAGAATAAACATAGGATCGAGTATTGAGTTCACAAATCTTACCTCCAGGTGTTATGTCTTGAATCCCTCTTCAAATCCTCTCAAAAAGCTCCAAAACCGTCCAAAAATGGTGAAAGATAGCCCCAAAATCGCGGACAATGGCTATTTAAACATTCTGCCCAGGCATCAAAAACCTTCTTCGCGAACGCGGGATAACCATCGCGTTCGCGATGAACAAAAACAGCAGCCATCAAAAATGCTCTATGCGTTCGCGGCACCAACCTCGCGAACGCGATACATACTGGATACAAAGCTATGCGAACGCGATGAAGAAAAGTCCTCCAACCCAGCTGCTGCCACTTACTCTATGTGAACGCGACAGAGGCCTCGCGAACGCGGAGAATCAAACGTCACAACATCGCGAACGTGACAGACAAAACGCGAACGCGAAGGCAAAATTAGCCGTCTCAGAAAACACCCTTCGCGAACGCGAGCCCCCGACCGCGAACGCGAAGAACAAATAGTCTGCAACACAAAACCAGCAAAACATGCCAAGTCCAAGGTCCAAAACTGATCCGTTCAACCACGCGAAACTCACCCGAAGCCCTCGGGACCTCAACCAAACATGCAAACATACCCCATAACTTCATTCAAACTTGTTCCAACCTTCGGAACGCTCAAAACAACATCAAAATACCAAAATCACATCGGATTCAAGCCTAAGAATTTCAAGAACTTCCAAATTACGCTTTTGATCAAAAACCCAACCAAACCACGTCCGAATGACCTGAAATTTTGCACACACGTCACAATTGACACAACGGAGCTACTGCAACTTCCGGAATTCCTTTCCGGCCCCTATATCAAAATCTCACCTATCAACCGAAAAACGCCAAAATCTCAATTTCGCCAATTCAAGCCTAAACCTCCCACGGACTTCCAAAATGCATTCCGATCACACTCCCAAATCACCTAGCGGAGCTATGAAAATCATAAAAATTCCGATCCGAGATCATATACAAACGAGTCAAATCTTGGTCAAACCTTTCAAATTCTAGCTTCAAACTGAGAACTGTTCTTCCAAATTTATTCCGATTACCCTGAAAGCCAAAACCAACAATTTACATAAGTCTTAATACATCATACGGGGCAGGTCATTCCCGAGAACTGACGAGCCAGGTGCAAAACCTCAAAACGACAGGTCGGGTCGTTACATCCTCCCCCACTTAAACATACGTTCGTCCGCGAACGTGCCCAGAGTTGTTCCAAAGGCCAACCAATCTCCAAATAACCTTAACATGCATATACTCGGGGGTGATCCCACGTCACCCTATCTCGTATAGGTCCGATAACACATTGTAACTGAAATTCCACAATCCAATCTAGACCATAAACCATAGAACCACATTTCTACTTCTGAAATCATCAATACGATCAGAATAACACATTTATACTGTGAATAAGTCCGAACAAGCTGTAACAAACCATATCTGCGACCTCAGGTGCAACTACATGAAACACCACATAACTCAAACGCTTGCAGCGATAATTCCTAATCACAGCAGCTGCACACAACAACCGAATACCGATAGAAAACCTCTCATCAACTGAAGTTTCATCCCAACACTTTCATATACTGCCAATGATAAATGAAACACGCAATAAACCATAACCATTCCTCTGATCGACAATTCATGAAGTCACTTCTCCCTTGGCAAGGACCATAGCGAATTTCCGAGCCGAACCTCGATATTATCCTTCCAACCTGCTGAAATCGAATCCGTTGTATTCATTAAAGATCCCAACGATCTCATCTAATCCAACCCAACTACTTTGGTGACATGACACCTCAATACAGACTAAAGTCACAACTTGCGCAATACGCTCACCTATAAGCAACAGTCCGAACATACTCAAATCATGAAAAAGACTCAATTGAAAGAGTTGTACCTCAAGCTCACATGCTCGAAACCAACAACCACGTGCAATTTGATGTATGGAACCAAAGCAAATCGTCATACCCACGGCGAAGCAAATAACATACACCACACAAACCGGAAAGGACATAACCGATACGCTATTCACCGAGCAACACCCAATTACTCTTCCCGTTCGACTTCCACTATGAAACCCCAATAGAACCGCACCATATGTGCCTGTAATCAACAAATTATAACGCCTCGCAACACGAAAGGTAACTCATAGATCTCCCCAGATTACTGATATGCTCAATAACAATCGAATCGCACATCCCTCAATAATACAATTCGGAGTCAACCAAGCCGACTCAAGTTAGGATACGCATCCATATTGGCCTGCCCATGAACTCTTTATCAAGGAAATCCTGAAGTTGCTCCTTCAACTCCTTTAACTCTGCCGGTGCCATACGATACGGTGCCCGACGTCAAATCCATACCGAAATCCACTACCTTGCCCGGCGACATGCCCGGCCACAAGAAACACATCCGAAAAGTCCCTCACCACCGGAACTGAATCAATGTGAGGAGCCTCTGCACTGACATCCATCACGAGAGTCCAAATACGAAAAACAATCCTTCCCAGCCACCCGCTGGGTCTTCGAAGTATAAAACCACCCTACCAAGAACATAATCCCCCGAACCTCGCCACTCAATACGTAGCATTCTCGGCATCGCCAACATCGCTGCCTTAGCGCAATAGCTCAGAATGACACAACATTGAGACAACCAGCCCATACCCAATATCACATCCAAAATCTAGCATACCAAGTAGCAAAAGGTCTCCTCGGGTCTCCAAACCCCGATAGTCACTGAATAGTGCCGATACACACGACCCCCAATCACAACATAGCCTGAATATAAGAACTTCCAGTCTCCAACTCCATATAGCACACGAATCACCATACCTGATCCCAGTTCCGCCGTCCGAATACATACCACATCTTTAACACCCAATCATTCCACGAGAGATACTCTAACATTCTTCTGTACCTCCAAGCAAACTCGGATATCACCAGTCGATCTACAAGAAAGTGCCGCAATACTACCGAAGTACCATTAACTTAATTACATTGCCCTTTTCTGAAACATATACCCTCGTCAAATTACTTCCAACTAGCAATACCATTTCCTTAATCATCTGAAGATCATTTCCCTAATCATCTGAAACTGCCCGTGCTGCCTAAGAATTTTATGGCCTTCCATTCGGAACTGAACCGTAACCTTACACACGCAAATCTCAATCCTCCACACATACCGCATATATCAATCCACACTAAAATAACATGAGAATTTCATATCCCTTCCGAGCCACAAACAACTATGTACTCAACCAACCAAGAACTTTCCATTGATCCCATTCGGAAGAAATCACTACACGTCCCCTGCTTCTCATACCAGTAGAAAATATACATCTCTAGCCACGGTAGGAAACAACAAGAACTCTCCAACTCCCCTTTGCACAAACAAGCCTGTCAGGACTGAATCCTCCTAACTCAACCAACCTACGCAGGCCACTAAAACCCAAGAGCATTGCCGCGAAATACCTGTAGAAACTCATTACCTCGTAAACACCCAAAGAACTAATCATATCCTTACCATACCGATCTGGCCTACTACCAAGCTATCCCATCTATCCGAGCTCCCTTCTGATTTACCTTCACTCGATTCTCCTTCTTGCTATAACATCACAATTCCTCAAACCTAAACTCACCACATGAGACCCAAGCATAATACCACATAGCCTAAGGCTCACAACCCGCTGAATACTCTTTTAAATGTTCCCAAAAGCACCACATTCCAGATACCTACCCCGAAAGGACTTACTGCGAATCCAAAGCCATTATATTCACCTTCCCGATACTGATATATAGAATCCCATACTCAATAGAAAATACCACAAGTCTTGCCATCTTCCACTGAAAACTCAGTTTCTAACCACAAGTACAACTTGAAAGCCTCCAATCATTGCATGTAAAATTTTGAACACAATGGAACCTGTCTCTAGAGTCATCCACTCTACTCAAACCGCAGTCAGATTGATTAAACAAACCGAACAACCTGTGCTTCATTAGCACTCCGACACTGCAGAATGTAACCTCATTCCAATATAACCAATTCAATAGAAACTTAACTTCTACCCCACTTTTTTTCTTTTCAGGCTAAATTGCGCTCTGGGACGGGAGTTAGGGACGGCCCTACGCGCATGCAATAGTAGCACCGGCTCTACGAAGTCAGGATTTGATTCTCCAAGCGGTTCAGTACAAACGAAGAAATTTCGAACAAAAGGGTCGGAATTCGCTGATAGGAAAGGAGAGAAAAACAAAGCAATGCCAAGAGCTCCGTCAATCCGCTATTCATCGATAGATGAAGCTCTCTCTTTATCATCTCGTGCCAGATGCAAAATCCTTTTTCCTTCTCGCGAACCACGGGAGCGCCTAGCGCCCAGAGGAGAAGCAACTTCCTGCCCTATGCACCAAGCATTCCTTACCCACAACAACTCAAGTCATTCCCCGATTCTCATTCACCCATAAAGCATAACATAACCTTTATTGAAATTTCCTTTACTGGAGCCATAACTGATTCACAAATACGCCTCGAACTGGAACCATTATAGCACATACCGTGCAATCAACTATTCAATAGCAGACTCCCCCACTTGGCTCGAAGCCATAGATCAAAATACACACCATAACTCATAACGCATATACTTTGTTGCTGCCATAATATCATAGTGAGACTTACTCAATCCTTCATAAGCTCGTGGAACACAGACCATCTGGTACTTCATATCTTCTGCAAATCTCGCATTTACTCTCGTAAAAATTAAACCTACTCTCTTGAGCGACCCAAATTAATTTTCAACACATATATTTCACTTTTAAATGGGATCTTCGAACAGACAACATAAGGATCACACAACTCCAGAACACTTCGCAGGAGATAACCCACCTGCTTCGCCTTAAACTAACATTTATGTATACCTTCCACCATCATAACTATTGTGCAGTCACTTAGTCTTTTCGGAGTCTAAATTCATACCGCAACGATATTTGCTTCACTCCCAACTACGAAACATGAAAAGATTCTTCCCACCCCCATAACTCGGGGCTATACCTCGAATCAAGATGGAATTCAAGCACCTAATAGTTCTTCTATCCTCCAGCAGACCCTTCTCGTCGCTTCCAAATCATATGGATACATCTCGCAGTACCAACATACTCATCACATAGCCATCCAGCCGTCACTTCCACCAATAGGGACACTACCGAACGTATAAGTTCAAAACACTTGCTCACACAATCAGCACCTCGGTGCTCCAGCTATAGGCAAAAATCCGGCCTCAAGTCCTCCAGACTGGCCCAACATCAACTCTCAGAGATCACATCTCGCCCCTCGATTAGGGAATTACCAGCCATCGATGCACATCTGATATTGAGCGCTCATGCGCGCATACGAACGCGTTGAAGGAATTCAAAGAGTTACATTTCAAGCTAAATCAAAGACGCACGATAAGAATTCAAGAATGTGAAGTTTTCCTAAAGGTTCTGCAGCCTCTCGAGGATAAATACAGACGTCTCTGTACCGATCCGCGAGACTCTACTAAACCTGCTCATGATTCGTGAGACCTATGTAACCTAGGCTCTGATACCAACTTGTCACGACCCTAAACCCAGACCCGGTCGTGATGGCGCCTCTCGTGAAGACAAGGCCAGCCGACACATTTCTAATCCAGTCTTTAAGCAATTAAACAATAAACATTACGTCTAAAACACGATATAAACTCAAAAGTAACAATGACAATACAAAATAATTTGCGGAATACAACCCAACTCAGCCCGATACCGGGGTGTCACTAGTCATGAGCATCTACTAAGGTCTAAATACAACTAACGAAGTCTGAAATGTACTAAGTACAGACTAATAGAATAAACAGGGAGAAAAGCAATGCTGCGAACGCCGGCAGATACCTTGCTAAACTCCGGTGACTTTGCCTCAGCTCAGCCAATGCCCGCTACCAGGTGCTGAAGTACCTGAATCTGCACACAAGGTGTAGGGAGTAAAGTGAGTACTCCAACTCAGTAAGTAATAATCATAACTAAAGTCTGAATGGTAAGAAAACACGAAATGTGCATCAACATGCTGTATAGAAGCAGTTCAAAAAAAACAAAAAAAAAAGTAAGAGAGCAATGAAGCTGTAAAATCCCTTATAACATCTTAGCTCAGTTTAAACTACTTTGAAAATGACTTTCTCAACAGTTACGCAAATGAATGCACAACTAGTGTAGATAAGCACAGAAATCCGCCCCTCGGGCAGAAATACACAATTAAGCGGGTAAATGACAGGAAAATAAGAAAGATAAGCACATAAGGTTCGCCCCTCAGGCACAATGTCAACAAATCCGCCCCTCGGTCAATATCTCAAAACAGTACCAGCCCCTCGGGCAATCACATAGAACAATACCAGCCCCTCGGGCAATCACATAGAACAATACTAGCCCCTCGGGCTATATCTCACATCACAATGGGTACCCGCGCTCACTGGGGGTGTGCAGACTCCTGGAGGAGCCCCTTACGGCCCAAGCGCAATAACAAGCCATCTCGTGGCATCAAATCTAGGCCCTCGGCCTCATATCAATCAAGCCACCTCGTGGCCTACATATCTCAAGCCCCGGCCTCAAATCAGTATCAATGTTTCCTCACAATATAGGCCCTCGGCCTTACTCAGTCAAAAATCCTCACAAGCCCCTGGGGCAATAGTAAAATAGTGTTTCTCAGCCCAAACATCAGTTAAAATATCATTTAAGTCTCAAAACTTAGTAAAAATGGCTGAGTAGAAAAACAATGGAAAATAACATGACTGAGTTCAAGTAGTAAGTCATAACAGTAAGGAAATATCAATAAAAAGCTCCGAGGGTTCAAATAGTTGGCACGAAGCCCAAATATGGCGTTCAGCCCAAATAATAATGAAAGCAAATAAGTTTCAGTCAAATACGCGGTAAAATCATCAACCTGGACGGACCAAGTCACAATTCCCAATAGTGTACAACCCCACGCTCGTCAACAAGCGTGTGCCTCACCTCAATATAGCACTACGATGTGCAATCCGGGGATTCAAACCCTCAGAACATCAATTACAATCATTACTCACCTCGATTCGGTCCAAACTCTATTCCGCGATGCCTTTGCTCACACGAATCGACCTACGGATGCTCCAAATATAGCCACAATCAGTTCAAAATCATTAAAATATGCTAAGGGAACGGAGCCCACTCGAAAATATCCAATTTACAACAAAAATCCCGAAATTGCTCAAACCCGGCCCCCGGGCCCATGTCTCGGAATCCGACAAAAGCCACATCAATAGAATCCTCATCCTCACACGAGTCTATACATACCAAGAATATCAAAATCGGACCTCAATTGCCCCTTCAAATTTCCAATTTACACTCTCCAAAGTCAAGCCCTAATTTCCAAATTTTAGGCTTTAATTTCCACATATTTCATGATTAAACAAGTAAGAATCAACATAGGATCGAGTATTGAGTTCACAAATCTTACCTCCAGGTGTTATGTCTTGAATCTCTCTTCAAATCCTCTCAAAAAGCTCCAAAATCGTCCAAAAATGGTGAAAGATAGCCCCAAAATCGTGGACAATGGCTATTTAAACATTCTGCCCAGGCATCAAAAACCTTCTTCGCGAACGCGGGATAACCATCGCATTCGCGATGAACAAAAACAGCAGCCATCAAAAATGCTCTATGCGTTCGCGGCATCAATCTCGCGAACGCGATACATACTGGATACAAAGCTATGCGAACGCGTCCCATGACTCGCGAACGCGATGAAGAAAAGTCCTCCAACCCAGCTGCTCCCACTTACTCTATGCGAACGCGAAAGAGGCCTCGCGAACGCGGTGAATCAAACGTCACAACACCGCGAAAGCAACAGACAAAACGCGAACGCGAAGTCAGAATTAGCCGTCTCAGAAAACACCCTTCGCGTACGCGAGCCCCCGACTGCGAACGCGAAGAACAAATCGTCTCAACACAAAACCAGCAAAACTGCTAAGTCCAAGGTCCAAAATTGATCCGTTTAACCACCCGAAACTCACCCGAGGCCCTCGGGACCTCAACCAAACATGCCAACCCCATAACTCCATACAAACTTGATCCAACCTTCGGAACGCTCAAAACAACATCAAAACACCAAAATCACATCGGATTCAAGCCTAAGAATTTCAAGAACTTCCAAATTACGCTTTTGATCAAAAATCCAACCAAACCACGTCCGAATGACCTGAAATTTTGCACACACGTGACAATTGACACAACGCAGCTACTGCAACTCCCAGAATTCCATTCCTACCCCTATATCAAAATCTCACCTATCAACCAGAAAACGCCAAAATTCTCAATTTCGCCAATTCAATCCCAAACCTCCCACGGACTTCCAAAATGCGTTCCGATCACACTACCAAGTCCCAAATCACCTACCGGAGCTAACCAAATCATAAAAATTCCGATCCGAGATCATATACAAACGAGTCAAATCTTGGTCAAACCTTTCAAATTCTAGCTTCAAACTGAGAACTGTTCTTCCAAATTCATTCCAATTACTCTGAAAGCCAAAACCAACAATTTACGTAAGTCTTAATACATCATACGGGGTAGGTCATGCCCGAGAACTGACGAGCCAGGTGCTAAAGCTCAAAACGATCGGTCGGATCGTTACACCAAAATTGATACATTTCTGCCATATGCTGCTTCAACATTTGGACCTCCCCTTTCAATTCAGACTCCGACTCCACAAACTCCCTCGACGGTTCAACAACTCTTGTGTCCAAGTCTTTGCTAGCCATGGATATCTTGCTCTTTGACCTTGTGTTGTATGGAAGAGTTACCAGTTTAAGAACCACAAACCAATCACCTTTCTGCTATAATGAAGATAACAAAGAGGAACAAAATAAAGTCATCATGTTAGCGTTAAGGCATTTAATAGCTAAAAATATCACATTGCGTGCAATGCACCTAACAACAATTAACGATTCAAGAATGACTTCGAGGGTCATAAGCTCACTTGGCATCATCCCAATTTGTTCATTTCAATCTTCTCTTTTCTTTTTTAAAATGGCCCTTTTAACTCTACTGGACTAAAAATATTAATTCCTAAAGTAATGACTATAAAATTGTGAAATCATTCCTAATTAATTAAAGTAAAAGTAAAAATTAAATGTGAAACTATTTTATATCAATTAGCTAAATAAGAAAAATATTTTTGTAATTGTCATTTTGTTATGAAATAAAATAAAAATAGTTAAAACTAGTTGAAATAATGATATTAGCCCTAAACTAAATATTTATATGCTAAAATATGTAAAATCTTGGGGAGGGTCAAAAATCACATGTCTACAGCTGCCCTCTTTGACTGGGAACGCGAAGAGTTTTCAGACAAATAACGACTAGACAGGTTTTTTGACCCGACACTTATTTGGGGAGACCAAAAACTAAGAGAAGGGAGGATGTGACCGAGCCCTGGTATCTGAGCTGCCTACATATCCTTGGCTATAAAGGAATCATGCCACGTGTAGTTCAGAAGTAGGAACAATGATGGAGTATACTGAGGTGGAGAGCCAGTCGAGGTGCCGTTCCGTCGAGGTTCCGGTCCGCAGTCCTGTTATTACATCAAAAATCAAAAAATGAAAAAGGCTAACTAAGCCTTTCAACTACGAGTTACAAGATTCCTATCTATAAGTCTTCTCAAGCTTGATCTTGAGTCTTGAATGGTTCTTCATGCAGACTTAAGATTTGAACCTTGGCGCTTGTTAGCTGCAGGTGCTAGCTCGTTCTTCTTCAGCTTCTCAGATCAAGACCGGACATGTAGTGCTTGTGACTTCAACCACGTCTTGAGTAGTTCACATCTTTCATCTGCTTCTGCATTTGGATTCACTTCCCTCTTTTTTTTTCTTTTCTTTCTTTTGGTTTTTGACTAACTTCTATTGATCATCGCGGACTGTTGACTCGTATTCTTGCCGCGAGCTTCTGCTACTTCTAACTTGAATTGAATTCTGAAATGACTTCCCCTGTTCTCCAGGTGGGTGCCTGCTACTGACTTGAAAGCTTGAAAGAATTCCGAAATGAATTTTGAAGTGACTTCCCTTGTTCTCCAGGTGGGCGCCAACTACTTACTTGAAATGAATTTCCTTGTTCTCCATGTGAGTGCCTGCTGCCGATACTTGAAACGAATTCCCTTGTTCTCCAGGTGAGCGCCTAATGCTGAAACTTGAAATGGATTCCCTTGTTCTCTAGGTGGGCGCCTGATTGCCAAAACTTGAACTGTGTTCCCTTGTTCTTCAGGTGGGCACCTGATGCCAAAACTTGAACTGTATTCCCTTGTTTTCCAGGTGGGCGCCTGATTGCTTCAACTTGAACTGTATTCCCTTGTTTTCCAGGTGGGCGCCTGATGCTGAAACTTGAAATGTATTCCCTTATTTTCTAGGTTGGCGCCTGATGCTGAAACATAAACGTATTCCCTTTTTTTCCAAGTGGGCGCCTGATGCTGAAACTTGAAATGTATTCCCTTGTTTTCCAGGTGGGCGCTTTGATGCTGAAACTTGAAATGTATTCCCTTGTATTCCAGGTGGGCGCCTGATGCTGAAACTTGAAATGTATTCCATTGTTTTCTAGGTGGGAGCCTGATGCTGAAACTTGAAATGTATTCCCTTGTTTTCAAGGTGGGCGCCTGATGCTGAAACTTGAAATGTATTCCCTTATTTTCTAGGTTCGCGCTTGATGCTGAAACGTAAATGTATTCCCTTGTTTTCCAAGTGAGCGCCTGCTGGTGAAATTTGAAATATATTCTCTTGTTTTCCAGGTGGGCGCCTAATGCTGAAACTTGAAATGTATTCCCTTGTTTTCCAGGTGGGCGCCTAATGCTGAAACTTGAAATATATTCCCTTGTTTTCCAGGAGGGCGCCTGATGCTGAAACTTGAAATGTATTCTCTTGTATTCCAGGTGGGCGCCTGATGCTGAAACTTGAAATGTATTCCCTAATTTTCCAGGTGGGCGCCTGACGCTGAAACTTAAAATGTATTCCCTTGTTTTCCAGGTCGGCACCTGATTCGGAACTTGAAATGTATTCCCTTGTTTTCCAGGTGGGCGCCTGATGCTGAAACTTGAAATGTATTCCCTTGTTTTCCAGGTGGGCGCCTGATGCTGAAACTTGAGATGTATTCCCTTGTTTTCCAGGTGGGCACCTGATGCCAGAACATGAAATGTATTCCCTTGTTATCCAGGTGGGAGCCTGTCATTACAACAACACAGACAAAACAACAGAAACTTTTCTGCCCTAGTTTGGTACTGGGAACAATTGTGAGTGTTAATCGAATCATGTTACCCAAAAGAGCTCTAAGAATTTAAAAGCTAAATCCCATTATCCAGGAGGGCCCTAAAAATTTAAAATTAAATCTCATCTTAAGAGTGAAAAATTCAAAGCTAAATTCTATTTCCTAAAGGTAAAACTTATGCTAAATCTTATTATCTATGAAGGTCTTAAAAACTTAAAACTAAATCCTATTATCCAGGAGGGTCCTGAGAACTTTTAAAATTAAATCCCATTATCCAGGAGGGCCCTGAAAATTTTTAAATTAAATCCCATTATCCAGGAGGGTCCTAAACACATAAAACTAAATCCCATTATCCAGGAGGGTCCTGAGCAACCGAGAATGAACTTACTTGAGCCATGCCCTCTTCCTGGAGGATCTCTGCAGAACAAACAAAATTCCTTGCCCCTGAACCATGCTTTCCTCATGGAGGGTTCTTGCAGATCAAACGAATTTCTTTCCCTTCTCAAACCGCCTTTGTGCTGACATAATTTGGGCACGACACTTGAAAATTTTAAGCTTCCAAGCTTTGATTTGGACATAACCTTCGTCCTTGTTTCAAACAATAAAAACTTGTGAGTTTAAACATGGTGGTTGGTTTGTGGACTTGACTTTGAGAGCGATTGCTCCTTCACTTCCCATGATAACTTTGATTTAACCTCGAAAGACCTTGCTTGTTTATAGAATAACCACTTTCTCTGTCACCCTTATCCCAGAAGATACCTCTGATTCGTTCAAACCCAACCCTCTATTTGTTGCATTGTGCTCATGAATTGACATATACCGAACCTTTGTATTTCACATGAATCCCAAAGCACGTTGATTGTTACCAACTCAACGCGTATACTGTTCTTTCCTGACGTATGCCACTTTGATGTGCTAGCCAGATTCCGTTTTGTGCAAGTGGAAAGCTGGTGGCAAATTTTGAAGTCATTTGTCACTTGTTCTGACCAAACTGACTCAGGAAGAGCAAGTAAACAAGACTAAAGGAACAGAGTAAAGGACAATGGAAAGAGATGATTCCAAACAAGAAAACTACAAAGTAGAAACTTATCAGATGTGGATGCCAACTCTAATGACCATGACATGCACCTTTTGGATTAAGTGGCCTAATCTGTCAAGCAAGTCTAATGTTCAACTATTGTTGTACCTCTGAGTCGTGAGACTGGGCTTCCATGCTCCGATTATCCTATCTGATTCACGATCCTTATTCACTTGTAGTGCCCGAAAGGTTTTCACCATCAAGCCTCTCTTATTTTGTTCTTTCTCTCAACTTACCGTCGCCTTATGGTGCCCGTGAAGGTTTTCACCGATAAGACTCTCTCATTTTGCTCTTTTCTTCTTTTTTCCTCTGATTCTGCAGATGACAAGGCATTAACCATGATAGAAACAGCATATGCTCCTGGCATGTCTGACTCGGCACTCTCAAAGGTTATCTGGGAGGTCTTTTTTGGACTGTAATATGGCTTTTGTACAAGGTTAGAAAGAAAGGATATCATAAAGGCTAAAAATAACTAAGACAACGTGGTTAAATTATTTACAACTTTTGGAATCCATGCTAAAAACATTGCCCCAATTTCTAAAACAATGGAATTTGATTCTTTTTTTTCTGTTTTTCTTTTCGAAATGGAATTTCTAAGCAAGACTGCCCCCACTCTCTACTTCGTGGGATTATGAAATATTTTATTTGGTATGACCGACCCGTAAGGCTGCCTACGTATCTTGTGGTGACAAGAATCTGGTCGAACGTAGTTCAAAAGACTGCTTTTTGTTACTATTTGCCTTTTTCTTTTTTTTTCTTTCTCTTTTTTTTCTTTTTCTCTTTTTTTTCTTTATCTCTATTTTTCTCTTCTTTTTTTTAATTTTCCTTTCGGAATGAACTTTCTAAAATAAACCTATGGGGTCATGAACTTTTTTTTTGTATGACTCTAACTCGATTCCAAAAGAAGGGAGGTCAAAGAAATCAGTACATGCTCAAAAGGGTATCGAATGGTATAAGTGTTTAGGTAGCTGAAAGAGGGCCTCCCAATCCCTGAAAATGCCAAGTACAACACATGCAACTTGAAATGAAAAAAAAAGAGCACACACAACATTTATTTTACAGCTTCGGCATTGATATCACTGATATGCCTTCCACTTTTTTTAGTGCCTTGTCAGGTACAAAACTCTCGTTGGGTGATTCCCTCTTCACAATGGATATCCTCCGTCAATTCGGAACAAACTTTCTTGACTTTATCTTGTAACTTGAGATGCACTTGAACTCAAAGTTGATTGCTTCAAATTGTCCGAGATGCACTCTCCTTTAACGAATTCTTGTCATCCTATTAACTTCCCAAATTATCTGCCCCAGTTTCACACTGTTCGGGCTTTAAATGATCTCAAAATGTCCAAATCTGTACTTATTCCCCTCAACTGTCCCTTTCATCTTCAAATTTGTTTCATTGCTTCATGATTAGACTAACTTTTAAGAACAAACCTAGAATTATGCGCGCATGTCATGTCACTAGAGCCAGCATGAAAAGAACTATAAAAGGAGAAGAGAACTAAACAAAAAATGATTAGAATAACAGAAGACAAAAAATTGCATTAGACAGACAGTGAAAGGGTTGAACAACAAAACAAGTAAAATAAACTGGGGTTACAACCCCGGAACAAAACTAGACAACACTAAACGAGCTACTACAACTAAACAAACTAGGTATAATAAAAGGATAGAAGGGTTTGAGTCACAAGACAATATCCGGATTGCAACCCTGAAATAACCCGGACAACAGAAATCACAACAAAATAAACCACCAGAACTTCCCCCTGACTAGCCAAGAAAAGAGTGTCTTTCCAATCACCAAGCTCAACATCTTAGCCACTGAGTTCCACATCAATATCACCAACACCTTTACCCACTTCAATATCATTAACTTCAATCAGCAAGTTCCCAAGGGGATTCGCATACTCCCTATCACTGTCCTTGATCACAATTATCCCTTCTTGAATCATTCTTTCTATTTCCCTTTTCAAAACACGACAATCTTCAATGCTATGCCTTTGGACATTAGAGTGGCACATGCACCGTACAGTAGGATCAAATTTTGCATATGGGTCCGGAGTATAGCCGAGGAGCGGCTCAATCAGGCTAGAATGTTTTAACTTCTCAAACAGGCTTGTGTAGGATTCTTTGATTGGCGTGAAACTATTTCTTTGCCTTTGTTTCCCTCCATGCCTATGTTTTTAAGGTTATAGGGTGCTCAAAAATGTTGCGAAGGCACACGAGAACTTTGGGGTGCTGGTGTTCGCCCTAGGGAGTGACCTAGTGATTGGACAGATGGTTGGATGTTGTTCAGAGGATAATACTGGGGTGGGTTATGTGGAGCTTGGGGATGTTCATGGGGTAGGTATTGAGGCTGAAAGCGTTTAGCAGGAATGCCCACTGGATCCTGTCGTTGGTAGGGCTCAGCAACATCTTTTCTATCAATGGGAGGATTGTCCCGAGCAACTTGTTCGTTCCATCTTAACCAAAACTCCCTAAAACTGTCCTTGGGTTTCTTTTCCATCTAAGATAGGGAGGAGCGGTCGGGGACAATGTCTATATTGTACTGAAAGTGTCGCACAAAGTCTTGAGCCACGTCATCCCATGTATGCTGCTTACCGACATCTTGACGAGAATGCCATTCCAAAGCTGCCCCAGTTAGGCTCTCACTGAAATACGCCATCTGCAACTCATCTTTCCTGCCAACACTTCCCATTTCACTGCAATAACCCCTCAGATGGACTACTGGATCTTCGCGCCCATCATACAAATTAAACTTTGGCATCTTAAACCCTTTCAGCTTTTTGGATATCTCATCTTGCTCCACTATCTTAGCAGGCTTTTCAGTTTCACTGGGAGGCTCAAAGTGAGGAACGTGAGAGTATGGATCCGAGACTTTGAAAGTTGGTTCTGGAGCATAGTGTTGGGCATCGGGGACTTTGAACACAGTCTCGTTAGAGGATCGAGGAAAAGTAGCTGGAGGAGGAGCTACAAGAGCATGAGTGGCCATAGGAGCGGGATATGAGGTGGTTTTGGCGGGTAGAGTGTGAAAAGGTTGTGGGGAGATATCAGCAGCAGTGGGAATCTGGATTTGTGATAGTGGTGGGATAGTTGCAGGGTTTTCAGTGATGTTAGCGGGGAATGAAGGTGGAGGATGCCCCCTGATCCAAGATTGATACATTTCTGCCATCTGCTGTTTCAACATTTGGACCTCCCCTTTCAATTCAGACTCCGACTCTACAAACTCCCTCGACGGGTCAACAACTCTTGTGTCCAAGTCTTTGCTAGCCATGGCTATCTTGCTCTTTGACCTTGTGTTGTATGGAAGAGTTACCAGTTTAAGAACCACAAACCAACCACCTTTCTGCTACAATGAAGATAACAAAGAGGAACAAAATGAAGTCATCATGTTAGCGTTAAGGCATTTAACAGCTAAAAATATCACATTGCGTGCAATGCACCTAACAACAATTAACGGTTCAAGAATGACTTCGAGGGTCATAAGGTCACTTGGCATCATCCCAATTTGTTCATTTCAATCTTCTCTTTTCTTTTTTTTTCTAGCACTTCTTGGCTTGCTCACTTTTCTTCCTCTTTTTCTCTTTTAATTATCACTCTTTCCTTTCCTCTCATTTCTCACATCCCATAATTTCATCTCTTTTTTTCTTTTCTTTTCTTTTCCTTTTTTTCTTTTTCTTTTAATTTTTTTAAAAATGATTCGATCGAACCCTATGTAGGTTGCCTACGTATCATGATGCCGCATGAATTAGATCTTTGCGTAGTTCGGGAAAGTAATGGATAAATTATACGAAAAAAATAAAAATCTTTTTGATTATTCATTACAACTTTTTTTTATTTTCAAATACAAAACAGGAAATATGATAACGAGAGACTCAACTCAACTATACTACGACAAACTCCGACACCAACTAAAAGAATCATTACTACTGGACATGACTATAAAGTACAAGACAACATAAAAAGAAACAGACTCAAAACATAAAAAATCTCCTTAAGCAACTCCTGGATGCAACGGTCTTGACCAGATGGTCCTGGGGTGTCTGTCATGCTCAAACTCCGGTAAGTAAATCCACACCTGTATAAGAAAACTAAAACCAAATAGAGTTAAGGATTTAGAACACTATGTGAGACAATAAGACTTCCTATTGGACACATGCAAGATATGGTTGAGACTATTTTTTGCAAAATGGCTTATGTGGCCAACAGGTGGCTAGAAGTGCAAACTCAACAAAAGTGACCTCTAAGACATGGAAAAATTACTTTGCATAAATGACCCATTTTGTAGAAATGACCTATGTAGATAAAAAAATGGCTAAGCATGCAAATTCAACACAATGGACCTTAAACGGAGAGAACATATTGTTCTGGACTTAGAACTCTAAAACATGGGCTAATTGAACCACTTTTGCAAAAATAACCCTATTTTGCAAAATGGCCTATGTGGCCAAAAGCGGGTAGACATGCAAATTCGACGAGGATGGGCTTTAAAGTAAAGAGATACCTAATTGTGGATTCAAGACTCTCCAGACAATTAAATAAACCACTTTTGCAAAAATAGCCATATTTTGCAAAATGGCCGACGTGGCTGATAACTGTGATTTTAACATGTTTTATGCCCATACTTGCCTATGCTTTATGTATGAATTGTCATAAAATAGACCCAGGATGCTTACAAAGTGCGCTTGATTGCAGGTTTGAGCGACAAGATGACAAAAGTCAAAAATCGGCTCGAAACGGAGTGAAACCTGCTCAAGTGTCAAAAATCATTGAAGTGGGGACAAGAGGACCTAGCGCGGACTGCACTAATTTGCTGCGCGGACGTGCTAGGAGATTCAGAGAGTATACATTTCAAGGGTTTCCATGTGCGGTCCCCACTCCTTTCTACGCGGTCAGCGCTTGTGCCCACGCGGTCGCGCTTCATTGTTGCGCGGTCCGCGCCCATTAGCCTGCGCGGCCGCGATACCTCTTTGCGCGGTCCGCGTCCCAACTTCAGAAGTGGGTGATCGAAGTCCAAGACCCCTACGCGGCTACGCTGCATTTCTGCGCGGTCCGCGCCAGCCCCGCAGGGGTATTTTTGTCCAGTTTTTCTAGCCTAGTATAAATAAAATATTTTATTATTTCTAGGTTAAGAATTAGATACCAGATAGCAGCAGCACTCGTGAGACTCAAGTTCTAGCCTATTTTTGGCATTTTCATCTTGTTTTATCGTGGATTCTTGTAGATTAACATTCTAGTTAATTAATATGTTAATTTTATCTACTACTTCTTCAATTTATGCTGCTATTATGTCTACCTAAACCCATTATTTAGGGTTGTGGCTCAACCCTAGTGTGGGTAATTAATAGGTGTGATTGTTTAATGCTTGAATGATGTTGGGTGTTTGCTATTTGGGCTAATTTTATGATTTAACTAGGATTTGGTGGTTGCAAGCACTAAGTCTAGCTTAGTGGGTCTTGACTCTTCTTGAGAAAGAGTGTCTATGACTCCAAAATTAACCCAACAAGGAATTGGGATGGACCCATGAGAATGGTAGTCCCAATTAACGGGTTAAACCTCGAGAGAGTAATTACCCAACTTGAACCCTAAGTTGCTTGGGCTTGTTGGCATACCCAATTGGTATCGAGAGAGTCAATTGGGCAAAATCACTCTTTCTACCGAGAGGTGTGAGAGTGAGTGCAATCGTGCAACGGTTATAGCATAAGCCCCATAATTATCATTCTTGTATTAGGAATCTCTACCCGTTAGTTGACCACCTAGGTAAATGCCACGACCCTAGTGTCTTTCTCTATCTTGCATACAACCTAGAATTACTATCTTAGCATAATTGGTTATAATTAGTAGTTGTTAAATTATAGTTGATAATCATAAAAACCCAAAAATGATAGAAGATCAATTAGAAGCAAACACGCATTTCTAGACTAAGCAAATATCCAACTCCCTTTCTAGCTCCCTGTGGAAATTGACCCCGATACCACTATTGGGTAAAAGTATTAGCGCCCACTCTTCCTAAGGTTGAGTCCGCTGCGATTCACTTTTTGGCGCCGTTGCCGGGGAGCTTACGGTGTTGACTATTTGTGTAGCTAGTTTTGTGTTTTGCTTCTCTTTCCTTCTTTTACTAACTTTATTTGTGTTGATCCATCAGGTACACATGGCTCTAAACGGAAATGACCCTCTTGGCAATGCCTTGGCGGGGGAGGAGGTTGAAGATGTTGAGCAAGATGAGCTTCCGGTACCTCAAGTACCACGGAGAGGTAGAAATGCCAATGTTAATGCAAATGACAACAATCCTATTCCGGACCCTCCTCCGCCACCGCCAAGAGCGGTCCCAAGAGTTCTTCTTTATCAAGGGTACGCGAGTGCCATCATTCCTCCCCGAATCCGGGCGGGGAACTTTCAAATCACAAATGTCATGTTGACCTTGCTCGAGCAAAGGGGATATTTTACGGGCGCCTCCGACCAAAATGCATACAAGCACTTGAAAGGGTTCGTAGATACTTGCTGGGGCAGCAAACAAACGAACGTGTCAGAGGATGCGTTGCGATTGAGGCTTTTCCCGTTTTCTCTTCGGGGCAAAGCGTTGGACTAGTTAGAAAGGTTACCAAATCATTCTATCACCACATGGGATGAATTGGCGGACAGATTTATTGCCAAGTTCTTTTCTCCAAGCCATATGGCGGCTCTTCGGGACGAGATTCTAGCCTTCAAGCAAATGCCAACGGAACCATTGCATGAGATCTGGGAGCGATATAGAACAATGGTGAAGGAGTGCCCTAACAACGACATNCGGTCCGCGGTCCCAACTTCATAGAACAGAGTTCAAGAGTCAAAGAGCCAACGCGGTCGCGCTCCCTTATTGCGCGGTCCGCGCCTACCCCGCAGGGGCATTTTTGTCCAGATTTTCTAGCTCGGTATAAATAGATCTTTTTGACATTTTTAGGTCATGTTTTAGCTGCTGAACGAGAGCTGCGCTCGTGAGAAGTATTTTGTAGCCTATTTTGGCAATTTTACTCTTGAATATCATAGATTTTAAGTAGTAATCAATTATTATGTTCATTTCATCATCTATTTCTACTGTTTCTACTTTAATTATGTCTAGCTAAACCCATTAGCTAGGGTTGTGGCTCAACCCTAGTGTGGGTAGTTAATGGGTGTTGCATCCTAGGGTGAGATTGAGCTTAGGTATTTGTTATTTGGGTTGATTTTGTGTTTCAATCTAGAATTTGTGGTTGCAAACATGAATTCAAGCTTAGTGGGTCTAACTCTTCTTGACAGAGAGAGTCATATGACCCTAAAAGTTAACCCAACAAGGAATTGGGATGGACCCATGAGAATGGTAGTCCCAATTAACGGGTTAAACCTCGAAAGAGTAATTACCCTACTTGAGCCCTAGTTGCCCGGTCTAATTGGCCTACCTAATTGGTCTCGAGAGAGTCAATTGGGCAAAATTGTTCTCTCTACCGAGAGGTGTGAGAACGAGTGCAATTGTGCAACGGCTATAGCACTAAACCCAGATTTATCAATCTCCCCTTAGTAGCTTCTACCCGTTAGCTAGCCACCTAGGTAGTGTCACAACCCTAGTGCCTTTTTCCTATATCAAGCACAACTTAGCAATATTTCCTTAGCATAATTTAGCTTTAATCTTTTAGATTGAAATAGTAGTTTTAAATATAAAAAACCCCAAAAATGTTAGGAGTGCAATTAGAAGTACGAACACAATTCTAAACTAAGCAGGCAATACAACTCCATTCCAAGCTCCCTGTGGAAATTCGACCGCGATCCACTATTCGGGTATTAGTTAGTGCTACCCACTCTTCCTACCATTGTGTAGTGTTGAGACGGCCGCCATAAACTTTTTGGCGCCATTGCCGGGGAGCTTACGGTGTTGACTATCGGTTTAGTTAGTTTTGTGTTTTGCTTCTCTTTCCTTCTTGTTTACTAATTCTATTTGTGTCAATCATTCATGTACTATGGCTCTCAATGCAAACAACCCTCTTGGCAACGTGAACGCGGGGGAGGAGGTAGAGGATCTTGAGCCCGAAGAGGTTATACCACCTCAAGTTCCACGTAGAGGCCGTCCGGCCAACGCAAATGACAACAATCCTATTCCAGACCCTCCTCCGCCACCGCCAAGAGCAGTCCCAAGAGTTCTTCCTAATCAAGGGTACGCGAGTACCATCGTTCCTCCCCGAATCCGGGCGGGGAACTTTCAAATCACGAATGTCATGTTGACCTTGCTCGAGAAAAGGGGATATTCTACGGGTGCCTCCGACCAAAATGCATACAAGCACTTGAAGGGGTTCGTAGATATTTGCTGGGGAAGCAAACAAACAAACGTGTCAAAGGATGCGTTGCGATTGAGGCTTTTCCCGTTTTCTTTTCGGGGCAAAGCGTTGGACTGGTTAGAAAGGTTAGCAAATCATTCTATCACCACATGGGATGAATTGGCGGACAAATTTATTGCCAAGTTCTTTTCTCCAAGTCATATGGCGGCTCTTCGGGACGAGATTCTAGCTTTCAAGCAAATGCCAACGGAACCATTGCACGAGATCTGGGAGCGATATAGAACAATGGTGAAGGAGTGCCCTAACAACGACATGACTGAGGCGATGATCCAGCAAACTTTCTATAGGGGCATCAACACCACGAATCAGTGCATTGTGAACCAATTGGCCGGTGGGAACTTTATGAAACTTTCTTACCAAGAGGCATGTGACGTACTTGATGAAATGGCCGACACCTCTTCGGCATGGCAAAGCCGAGCGAATGTACCGCAAGGTGACCCCACGGTCATCCATTTGCACAAGGAGTTGAGTGACCATGGCCAAGCTATTGCCGAACTTACAACAACAATGAATCAGTTGGCGAAGGCGCAATTGCAACAAGTACAAAACCCGCGCCAAGTCAATGCAATGGAGAATGTTTCTATGCTAAAAAGGAGGCAAAGAGGGCAACAACAACCTCAAGGTAATGGTGAGCAGTTTGACAACAACAATGATGGTGGTGGTGATGATCAAAGTGAGGAATGCCAATATGTCAATAACTACCAAGGAAATAGAGGAAATCAAGGGAATCAACAATGGCGCCCCCAAGGCAATTGGGGCAATCAACAAGGAGGCGGCAATTGGAATAACAATAATCAACAACAAGGTGGTAACAATTGGAACAATAACAATCAGAACAACAATTGGGGTAATCAAGGTAATAACCAAGGCAATTGGAACGGGAACAACAACAATTGGAACAACAACAATAGCAATCAAGGAGGGTGGAATAATGGTGGTAGGGGGCAAGGCTTTCAAAGGCCCCCCATGTTCCAACAACCAAACAATCCACCCCCCTTTTAGTCACAAGGGCCTAGTTCTTCTGGAAGTGATATGGGACGGATAGAGATGATGTTCGAGCAGATGATGAAAAAGAACCAAGATTCTGACGCACAATTGGCTTCGCATAACACGTCTATCCGGAACCTAGAGGTGCAAATAGGACAAATTTCTCAAGCTTTATATACCCGACCTAAAGGTGTGCTACCAAGTGACACGTTAGTGAACCCGAAGGGGGGTAACAATCATGTGATGGCAGTTACAACTAGGAGTGGAAGAGGCGGTGATGTGCATGCTTCGGTTGAGAATCAGGTTGTGAATGATGAAATTGAGTTGCATGATGATGATGCACCTTAAAATGTTGACAATGTGGTTGAACCAATAGTGACAAATGATGTGCGGATTGATATTGATGATGAGTCCGGGGTAGAGACTCAAGATACCGTGAACCCGTCTAGGGAACACATTATTGATATACCCGAGCCGGCGGTGCCCAAGGCAAAGGCACCCTTGCCTAGACCACCTCCACCATATCCTCAGCGGTTAGCAAAGCAAAAGAACGACAATCAGTTCAAGAAATTCATAGACATGATGAAGAGCCTCACAATCAATGTTCCTTTAGTGGAGGCACTTGAACAAATGCCTGGGTACGCAAAATTTATGAAGGATTTAGTCACCAAGAAGCGTTCTATGGAGTGTGAAACAATAAAGATGACGCACCAAGTTAGTGCGATTGTGCATTCTATGGCCCCGAAACTAGAGGACC
>NC_031994.1:50011399-50021733 GCF_001879085.1 Nicotiana attenuata
TCGTGAGACTCAAGTTTTAGCCTATTTTGGGCATTTTCATCTTGTTTTATCGTGGATTCTTGTAGATTAACATTCTAGTTAATTAATATGTTGATTTTATCTACTACTTCTTCAATTTCTGTTGCTATTATATCTAGCTAAACTCATTAGCTAGGGTTGTGGCTCAACCCTAGTCTGGGTAATTAATGGGTGTGATTGTTTAATGCTTGAATGATGTTGGGTGTTTGCTATTTGGGTTAATTTTATGATTTAACTAGGATTTGGTGGTTGCAAACACTAAGTCTAGCTTAGTGGGTCTTGACTCTTCTTGAGAAAGAGTGTCTATGACTCCAAAATTAACCCAACAAGGAATTGGGATGGACCCATGATAATGGTAGTCCCAATTAACGGGTTAAACCTCAAGAGAGTAATTACCCAACTTGAACCCTAAGTTGCTTGGGCTTGTTGGTCTACCAATTGGTCTCGAGAGAGTCAATTGGGCAAAATTACTCTTTCTACCGAGAGGTGTGAGAGTGAGTGCAATCGTGCAACGGTTATAGCATAAGCCCCATAATCATCATTCTTGTATTAGGAGTCTCTACCCGTTAGTTGACCACCTAGGTAAATGCCACGACCCTAGTGTCTTTCTCTATCTTGCATACAACCTAGAATTACTATCTTAGCATAATTTGGTTATAATTAGTAGTTGTTAAATTGTAGTTGATAATCATAAAAATCCAAAAATGATAGAAGATCAATTAGAAGCAAACACGCATTTCTAGACTAAGCAAATATCCAACTCCCTTTCTAGCTCCCTGTGGAAATTGACCCCGATACCACTATTGGGTAAAAGTATTAGCGCCCACTCTTCCTAAGGTTGAGTCCGCTGCGATTCAGTGGCCAAAAGTGGCTAGACATGCAAGATTTGGCTAAGACCCCGCGAAGCCAAGAACCTAAGACTCACTAGGAAGATCGGACCCTATGTGGGTTGCCTACGTATCCCGCCCCGAGAGACAAGAATCAGGTTCGCGTAGTTCGGGAATATTGGATACGAGCGAGAATTACAAAAACAACTAATTTAGAAAAAAATATATTTTTATGTTTTTTTTCGAAAAGTGATGAAACATGTAAACTCTTTTTGGATTTTCTTTTTCCCCTTTTTTGATTTTTTTTTTTAAAAATGATGAGAAAGTGCAAAATCTTTTTGGATTTTTTATGTTTTTTTTGTCTTTTCCTTAAAAAAAATTGTGAAAGAAGAACATAACTAGGCCCTACTTGCTTTATTACACTTCACCCTCTTTTTTTTATTTAGCCTCAACCCTATTGGTCCACCAAATGATCCATTTTACCCTTGAAGATTGCAACATGTATCACATAAGATTCATCAGGATGGTCTTTTATTTTTGGGCACACCTGTCTTAGACGGACCCAACCCCTGTGTTGAGTCCCCAAAGTCAAATGCACGTGATGCAAACAAGTGTTCTTACTAGGGATCCGGCTTGAGGCTGTGTTATTCTAAGTTTAAAACCTGGGTGTATTATTCTAGATCTGGCTTACCCGAGCGGACAACTCGAGCCGAAGGGGGACAGCGTACCGGTAACCAAAAGATCATCCGGCTTTGCAACTTGTCTGAACCTCGTTCAAAATTGGGATATGACACTAACAGAAAAGAAGTCACGCCAGCGTGCACTTCCCAGAAGATTAGAAGAGAAGGGTTTCGTAGCAGTTTATATAAAATTCAGATAATATCAAAGCGGTAAAAAGCAACATTTAGCACATTAGGCCCAAACATGTAAATAAAATCATATAATAAATAAAAGCCAAATATAACAATTATTCTAAGCTCGAATTCTTGAACCCTGAACCGGAGATTCTAGGTTCTTGTCCCCAGCAGAGTCGCCAGAGCTGTCACACTTCCATTTTCTACCCCCGGAAAGAGGGTATAGGGAAGTTTTTCCAGTTAATGTGACAAAACCGAAACGGGATTATTTATATTAAATTCAGAGTCGTCACTTGGGATAATTTATGGTGTCCCAAGTCACCGGTTTAAAATCCCGAATCGAGGAAGTTTGATTCTGTTTTACAGTCCGCGAAATACAGAAATTCGGGTAAGGAATTCTGTTACCCCGGAAGAAGGTGTTAGGCATTCTCGGGTTTCGTGATTTTAGCACGGTCGCTCAACTATTAATTTTTGGCCTAATTATCTGATTAATAACATCTTTGAAATCTATGTGCATTTTTATCCCTTTCAAATTGCTTTTAATTATTTATGGAATTATTCTGGAACAAGTTACGATTGTCGTACACTTGTTTGTTTGGTACACATTACGAATCGTGTCACGGGAACCGTACCCACGATTTACAACATGTTTAAATTATTAACATTATTAGTTGTTGTGGTCGGGTCACATAAATGTACCCCCGGATTTGAAAATTATGTATCACAACTACGTCACGGGAACCGTAACCGTAGCTATGATAATTTTATTCCAACGCGCCAAAAGCACACTACAAGTGTTCATGATTTTCCTAAAACTAATTTGGGATTATTGTGAGACCAAGAGTTATGCATTCTTCTGACTTAGCTCATGGCCTATTCTTATTCCTTGCCAAGAAAGAAACAACTCTAATTTTCCATCTACCCAACTAAAAGTATTTATTCAAAAACCAAGACTAAATACATCACAATCGAAATAAAAACTAATTAAAACAATTTAAATAAGAAACTAAGACATGCTACTCAAACAACGTAGAAGCACAAATCAATCAACACGCGCACCAAGCTATCATAACAAAATGAAACGAGAATGAAAATTGAGAAATTGACCTTTTATTGACGAACAAAGCTGAAAATTGCAAATGAATCGGGCTAAACAAAGCAATAATCCTTGGACCGATACACCGAAATTATAAATCGGAACCTCGAATCGACACCGGAAAGCTTGAAACCCAAATCGACCTCGGTCAGACGATAAACTAAAACCTCCAAATATGTGACAACAGACCCTGCTCGAAACCCCTTGTTGTCAAAAGAGATGAGAGGTGGATTCAAACCCATTGTTTCTGCCTTCGTTGTCGATAGAAACAATCAACCGAGAATTCTTCAAACTCCGAAAAATTCCTAGATCTTTCCTCCCAAAAAAAATCTAAATGGATTTTATTTTCTTTTTCTCTGCAACAAAAAGACGAATCAAGAAAAAGGGCCTTTAATTTCTGACTCCAAAATTAGAATATCAAGACTTGGTCTTCCATTACACAGTGCAGTTTCAATTAAGAGTGGTCACGTTCTATTAAACTTGGGTCAATGGACAATATTCAACTTAATAAACATTTGGAATTACGCTAGTCTTAGCTAGATAGTCCAACGATTTTGCTTCTGAGTTCTTGCTATTTGACCTTGGACTGCAGCCATGTGAAGGTCCTGGCAGAGAAGAGAGGGCGGTGATTGCAGATTTTAGGAAATTATTGTAGGGGGTGCGGCTGATCTCCTTTGGGGTGCCGCTGCCGTTTTTTTCTGTTAGTGTCGGAATTTTTTTTTCTTAGCTAGGTCTTTTTGAAGAAGATGAGCTGAAGCTCTTGTGTATTGTCTCTAACAGCTGATCTCTAGACTAGGTCTTTTATCTAATTTTATTTTAGAGTTAGGTTAGTAGGTATTGGGCCTAGGATTATGGACTAGATCCGCATTGAGCCAAATTTGGTCCAAATTTACCTTTAAAATGGCCCTTTAACTCTACTGGACTAAAAATATTAATTCCTACAGTAATAACTATAAAATTGTGAAATCGTTCCTAATTAATTAAAGTAAAATTAAAAATTAAACGTGAAACTATTTTATATCAATTAGCTAAATAAAAAAATATTTTTGTAATTTTTATTTTGTTATAAAATAAAATAAAAATATTTAAAACTAGTTGAAATAACGATATTAGCCCTAAACTAAATATTTATATGCTAAAATATGTAAAATCTTGGGGAGGGTCAAAAATCACATGTCTACACAAATCAATTGGGACCAACAATTGCCCACAACACTTATGAATTATCAACAAGGCAATGAGTTGAATTTTTAAGCACAATAGTTCTAATGTGACACTAGAGCATCAAGAGTTGACTTTATACATCAAGGAAGCTCGCTCTTTCATGTAGGTCATTGTGGATCCCAAACTCCTCCTCCTATACTCTCCGTTAGCATAACTCACTAAAGAATGTAGCACTCAATTCAAGGATTTGTGAAAAGTTCGCTCATCTCTCTCAAAAGAATATCACAAGTACGGCTCTAAGTACCATATGCTTGCCCCTCATATAAATCACCATTAATGTAAGTGCACTCGGCTTGAAATCACGCAGGGCTTTTTCGGAATGTAATGAAGGCTTTTGGACAAAGGTAGGGAATGTTAGAATAGAAATGGGTTCATCTCTCCTTAAGCACTTCATTTTTCTCTTTCTTGGCTCATGTTTTGCCGACTCTTTGAGTCATTTTCTTTTTCCTTAGGGGAACTAGAGAGACTTAACATCACTCTTTCTCGGTCATTATATTCATTTTATCCTTCTTTGTTTTCTCCATGCTTTGCATTATTGCTTTTCTTTGAATCCCTTCAACTCTTCACTTTATTCACTTTCTTTTTGCATTTTTCTTTTGTTCCTTCTTTCTTTTTCTTTGCCTTTCCTTTTCGTTATTTCTTCTCTTTTTGTGCCCTGATACCACTTTCAAACTCCTCGTCTCTCCCCAGCTTATGTTTTAGCCATTATTCTCAGAGTGTTAGAAAGCNTCACATCTTCGGTATGAATTTTCTGGTCCTTTCTTCTAACGTTTAACGGTTATTTCTTTCTTCGTTGTTTGACTAACGTGCAGGTAGACTCTACAGTTGGCGGTGCTAACGAAAAGAGGAAGAACGCTATTGGATGGACATTGGGTGGATAGTTCCGGGGGGAAAAGCCCCGTACTTTTTGCATGCACAAGATTAACTTGGAGGAAGGTGCTGATAAGTGGGGATTTTGACTACTTATTAGCGCCTTTTAGCTTTCGTTTTAGTCCAAAAGCAGTTAATTGTGTTCCTAAAAACTGATGAAATATGCTTAATTGCAGGAGTATTGGAAAATGAACCCCTAAGATGAAATCCAACTCAAGAAGGAGTGATCTGAACTCAAGAACAAAATCAGGCACAAAAGCTCAAAGTGCGGACCACAAATTTTCATCTACGACCGCATATTGTGAAGGAAAGTTTATCAAAGTCCAAGTGCAAAGTGCAGTCCGCACATGAAATGTGCAGCCGCAGAAGCTATGCAAGAGCATAAGTTCAGAGAGTGTTCATGTTAACAATCGAAGGAAGTGCGGACCGCACAATTATTGTGCGGCCGCAGAAGTTAGCTACGCGGCAACACTCAGAAATGTGTGGTCCGCAGAAGAGCCCTACGTGGACGCACCCAGAAATGTGCGGACCGCAGAAACTGAGAAATGCGGCCGCGACCCAGAATTATGCGACTGCAAAGATCCAATCCTGTGAAGCTGAAGCAAAGTGCGGACCGCACATGGAATTGTGCGGCCCGCATAACCTCCGAAAGGGCATTTTTGTTCAAAAATTCCAGCTTTGTATAAATAGAATAGTTTCACAAAATTAGTTCATGTTTTGAATATTAAAAGTGATGTAGCCATTTCTCCTCACTTCCTTAGGCAACTTTAGCATATTTTGGTGATTTAACATTGGGTTTTTATATTTTTATCTTTCAATATGAGTTTTATTATCTTTTTTCTTTGTTTTCTTCTATACCAACTATGAGTAGCTAGATTTTTACTAGGGTTGTGACCCAACCCTAGTGTGTAAACCTTATGGGTGATAAATTTTATGCTTGTGCATGAATGGATGTTTGTTATTTACCTAGGTTTATGCTTCAATTGTAAAATCAATGTTTGCAACCATTAGTTTCACAATTGAAGCATAAACCTAGCTAAATAACAAACACCCATTCATAAACAAGCATAAAATTAATCACACATAAGGTTTACACACTAGGTTTGGGTCACAACCCTAGCAAAAATTTAGCTATTCATAGTGGGTATAGAAGAAAACAAAGAAGAAAAGATAATAAAACTCATATTAAAAGATTAAAATATAAAAATCCAATGTTAAATCACCAAAATAAGCTAAAGTTTCCTAAAGAAGCAAGGAGAAACGGCTACATCACTTTTAATATTCAAAACTTGACCTAATTTTGTGAAACTATTCTATTTATACAAAGCTGGAATTTCCGGACAAAAATGCCCTTTCGGAGGTTCTACGGGAGCACAATTCCATGTGCGGTCCGCACTTTGCTTCAGCTTCACAGGATTGGATCTTTGTGGCCGCACAATTTGGGTCGCGACCGCATTTCTCAGTTTCTGCGGTCCGCACATTTATGGGTGTGTCCACGTAGGGCTCTTCTGCGGACCATACATTCTCTGAACTTTTGCTCTTGTATAGCTTCTGCGGGCGCACATTTCATGTGCAGAACGCACTTTGCACTTGGACTCTGATAAACTTTCCTTCACAATATGCGGCCGCAGATGAAAATCTGCGGTCCGCACTTTGAGCTTTTGTGCCTAATTTTGTCCTTGATTTCAGATCACTCCTTCTTGAGTTGGATTTCATCTTAGTGGCTCATTTTCCAATACTCCTACAATTAAGCATATTTCACCAGTTTTCAGGAATACAATTAAACACTACCGGACTAAAACGAAAGCTAAAAGGCGCTAATAAGTAGTCAAAATCCCCACTTATCAACTCCCCAAAACTTAAGCTTTTGCTTGTCCTCAAGCAAATAAGGTAATTCCCACATCCACAAGTTAAGAGCTATTCTAGCTAATCTAAGGTGCATCAATCACACATAAATTGGGACCAACAATTACTCACAACACTTATGAATTATCAACAAGGCAATGATTTGAAGTTTTAAGCATAAATAGTTCTAATGTGACACTTAAGCATCAAGAGTTGACTTTTCATCAAGGAAGCTCGCTCTTTCATGCAGGTCATTGTGGATCCCAAACTCCTCCTACTCTACTCTCCGTTAGCATATTTCATTTAAGAATGTAGCACTCAATCCAAAGATTTGATAAAATTTCGCTCATCTCTCTCAAAAGAATGTCACAAGTACGACTCTAAGTACTATATGCTTGTCCCTCATGTAAATCACCACTAATGTAAGTTCACTCAGCTCGAAATGACGTAGCGCATTTTCAGAATGTAATGAAGGCTTTTGACTAAGGTTGGATATGTTGGAATAGAACGGGTTCATATTTCCTTAAGCACTCCATCTTCTCTTTTGGATCATGTTTGCCAACTTTTGAGGCATTTTTCTTTTTTCTTAGGGGAACTAGAGAGACTTAACATCACTATTTCTTTTGTAATGATATTCATTTTCTCCTTCTTTGTTTCTCCATGCTTTGCATTGTTACTTTCCTTTGAATCCCTTCAACTCGCCAACTTATTCATATTCTTTTTGCATTTTTCTTTTTGTTCCTTCTTTCTTTTTCTTTGCCTTTCCTTTTCGTTATTTCTTCTCTTTTTGTGCCCTGATACCACTTTCAAACTCCTCGTCTCTCCCCCAAGCTTATGTTTTAGCCAATTAATTCTCAAGAGTGTTAAGAAAAGCTAGGGTGCCAAGAGAGGATCACTACAAAACGGGTAAAGGCTTGTAACGTGGCTATCAAATGAGAAAGGTCTTAGGCTCAAATGGGTTGACTAGGGATAGCAACATTGGTGGGACATAAAAAATTTCAAGCGGGCCAAGGAGAGCCTACAATCACTTCTCAAACCAAGCAAAACTTAGAATTTCGCCTAGAAACACATTCGGGCAAGTTCTAGACTATTCGCACGGGTACTTGGACTTGCAACAAAAATCCCACTTCTCACAAAACTGGACTGTTAAAGAGGATAGAGTCGAGGGCCCACAACAACCATATTCAAGATTCAAAATCACTAATGGTTCAACTAAACCACTCGATGATTGCTCAAGTCAACACAAGAGTCAAAAGGTCATTAACTAGAGCTATTTCTTGCCAAGAACTTGTTTTTAACCATAAGGCCGTAGTTAAATGTGTTGGTACCAAGTGAAGCATGCTTGACCCTTTTATTCATTACTACTATTTTTACCTAAACATTAAGAATGGACTCAATCCCTTAAGAAGGTTGTCACGCCATCCATTGTTGGGAAGAGTCACCCGGTTCACACAAAAACCACCTTTGGAAAGAACCGTGGCATTAAGAAAATCAAAGGCTTATTGATCACTTAAACATAAAAAGAAGCTATCAAGTTAAAAAGAAGCTATAAACGTGAATAAGAAGCTATTAGATTAAACATCAACTACTAAGAAAGCAAGATAAAGAAGCTATAGAATAAACTACTGAAAGCATAAATGAAATGAATATACAAGATAAGAGAGGAGAGAGAGAATATATACATCAATAGAGAGAAAGAAGAATATGTACATAAATACCAAAAAAGAAAAGAAAAGAGAATGTTATCAAGTTATTACAGGCCAACTGTCATCAAATCAAAATAAGCTCCAACCCCCCTCCCCCCTAAATAAGAATAAGCATTGTCCCCAATGCTTAACAAAATAAAACTCAAGGAAGGGAAAGAGTAGAGAAAACTCCCTATGTGGCCTCAGTGTCCATAGCATCACCACCACCCTCAGGCTCCTCCAATTGTATCTCATCGTCCTCTGCTCGGGGAGTAGCTGGGTTGGTGAACATATGTAATACTGCCTCAGCAGTGTGGGCAGCGAGGTATGGCTCCTCAAACTCTCAAGTTGCTGCCTCTGATGCCTCTGGTACTGATGGTGCTGCTGGTGCTGACTCCATCAGTAGATCAAGTGGAATATCCCCAGCTGAGGCTATCTTGGCCACCTCTTTGGTCAGCTTGTCAAGTGCTTTCTTCGAGGCCTGTGATTTCCTCATCTTCTTCACCTGTTTCCCTAACTCCTCAATTACTCCCCCATGTGCCACCAGAGTATCCATAATAGTCTGTTGGTTTTCCAGAATCTTCTTCAAGGTCTCCTCCACTATGGGAGAAGTCTGGGGTGCTAGGGTGGAAGACTATGTTGCAACTGCACTAGATAAGTCAGCCGTCTTTGTAGTAACTGTCTGCATCCAGTTGTTGATACTTGCTAGAATCTGGGAGACTCTCAGTGCTGTGAGTGGATAAATGGAAGATGAAGGCACTGAAGCTGCTGGTGGCCCAGATGATGAAGGTGGAGGTACGGCAGCCGTACTGCTAGAAAGCCCGGCTGAAGTGGTAGGCCTGTCAGTTGAAGGTGCTGCTGAAGCTGTAGCTACCATCGAAGGCTCTTAAGACTGACCCTCGGTAGTAGTTGGCTGACCTTTGATCTTGTTCTTTGGGTTCCTCATGTCCTTGAGAGAGTACCATGAGAAGGCTGCTTTGCTCGAACCTTTGTATCAGATTGTTTTTATTCCACTCCCGCATTCGTAAGGTATTCTAGATGGTGTTTGGATATGGGTAGGAGCTCTCACCCTGCCTGACAACTACTGTCATGTTGGCTGTCATGATGGCACCTACATTGATTGGGTACTCGGCCATGATAGATGCCACTAAAACTACCTGAGGGATAAGAAGGATGTTCTCATTTCTGCATGGGTCAATACGGCTGCAGACAAATGTTTGCCAACCTTTGGCTTCAACGTTGAGGGTGTTCCACTGAATGGGAACCCCTGTTGTGATCCATGGTGGTGGTGGGACTGGGAGCTGCTAGTATCTCGGCTAACCAAGGGCGAGTCGCATCACCCAGTCGACATTTCTCTAGATATTGTATCGGCTCCATATCCTTGAGCCTCAAGTAAGATTTCAGGGATTTCTGATCAAATATAACCTTCAAATTTCTCACCTTTAGTCCCTTTCTTGATGTGTGCCACATTGGCGTAAAATTCTCGGACTAAATGCTCCTTGGTGTCCGCCACAGCTTGGGTGAAGCATGACCACATTTTTCTTTCCTGAAACTGTCTTGCCACGTTTGGATATCTTCCGTTGATCCCCGAATACAATCCCGGCTTAATTCCTTGGGCTTTTACTCAGACTTCAAAGCTCCAAATCACTTGAATTCATTCCATAACATCTATATAGCTCGGAATCACTCCTACAAGGCATAAAACACACCGTTTGTGCAAAACACTAGCGATTAAAGCGCAAACTCAACTAAAGTGCAGTAAATTAGAGTGTAATAATCGACTAAAATACGTAATTATAGCCTATCATCAACACCCCACACTTAAACCATTGCTCGTCCTCGAGCAATCAAACTACACTTTTTTTATAGACACGACCTTTTTAAACAATTCTCCTAACTCATCACACCAAGAGTA